>NW_026111543.1:769767-834767 GCF_024679095.1 Eriocheir sinensis | reverse complement strand
CTTTCATCCCTTCATCCTTTTCCTCATCCATATGCTCGTGTGTTTCTTTCCTGCCCTCCTCCTCCGCCTCTCTCCCCCTCTCTCATTATCATAATCATCACCGTCGCTTTCAATGTTTGTCGTCTTTATAATTATTGGGCAACGTCTTTCTCAAACCTCAATAATATCTCGAATTCCTTCCTTCCTTCCTTCCTTCCTTGGTTTTCTTTCTCCTCTCCTTTGTCATCACCGCCATTATCATTAATTATTGCTCGTCTCTCCGTTTATGCAGCAAAATATTTTCTTAAGTGGTGACTTTTGTATATAATGATTTTTTCTCTCTCTCTCTCTCACCATCCTTATCGTCATTATCAGTTATACCTTTGTCTACATTATTGTTTTTTTGAAACAAGTATTTCCGTAGCAGTGATTTCTATATTTAGAGATTTTTATTCCATTTTATCACTTTCTTCTTTTTCTTCGTCATCATCATCACCATGAATATCATCAGTTGCCTTCTTTTTTTACGTTTATAACAAAAAATCTTCCCAAAACAGTGATAAATATGTGGTTTTCATCATTATCATCATCATCGCCATCACCATCATCATCAGCCTATACTTCATGATCCTTCTTTCTTTTTCTTCTCTTGCTTCTCTTTCGCTTCTGATCATAACTCACTTTATTTTTACACGTTTATTCCTCCTGTGTTTTACTTGTTTCCTTATTCTTCTCTTTACTCTTTCTTCACTGTCTCTTCTCTTCCTGCCTTTGTTTTCCTTACCCGTGACCTCGTAAACTTTCTTCCCCTCGTCCTTTACCATATTTTCCTTATCCTTCCTTTATTTATTGTTTCTTTCTCTCTTCCCTGTTTATGTTTTCCTTTACTCCAGATCAAACTCTTCCCTCTTCGCCTGATCTTCCCTTGTTTATTTTCTTTCGCAATCCAACTCTTTATTCTTTCCTTCTCCTCCCTCTCTTTTTACACTTGTTTTCTCCTTGACTTGATTTAACTTTTCTGTTCTCCGCCTTTCCCTTCCTCCGTGTATTCCTTCACTTTCTTCGCTTACCTTTGTAACACTTCACGTCTCCTTTCTTCCCTCTCCCTCCGTTCTCATTTTTCTCTCCCTTGACCTCTATTCTCCTCCACTCTTATCTTTCTAATCTCCTTTTCTTTGGTCATCAGGTTTTTTATTCCTTGCTCTGCCCTACTTTGTTGTCCTCATTTTCCTCTTTCCTCCACCTAATTCTCTTTTTCCTCCCATATCTCCCTTTCTCTCTCCTTCACCTGCTTCCATGTTTTGACGTTCTTCCCTTCCTCCACCTACTTCGATGCCCTTCTTTTCTTCCCTTTCTTCATTTTGCACCCCTTCCCTTTACTCTCTCACCTCTTCCTCCTCCATCTTAGTGTTCTCCTCTATTCTCCCTGTTTCACATCCTTCACTTCCCCCCTTTCTTCCTTGTCTCATTCTTTTTCCCTCCCTCCCTTCCTCTTTTCCTTCCATCACTCCTCTTCCCTGTCTTTAACTCCGGCCTTAAATTATCTCCTTTCCTTTTTTCCTTCGCAGTATCCCTTTCTTTCTCAACTCTCCATTTCTTCCTTGATCATTTTTCTTCCCTTCTTTCCCTGCTCTTCCATTTCCTTCCTTCTGCCTCTCTCCCTCCACTCATTTCAAAGGATCCCTTTCTTTCCTCCCTTTCCTTACATCCGCTGCCCCTCCCTTCCCTTCCCTTCCCTGCCCCCTTCCTCCTGCCAGCCTCTTCACCTCTTTCCCTTAACCCTTCCCTTCTTTCCCTTGCTCTTCCCTTCCCTTCCCTTCTTTCCCCTTCCCTTCCCCTCCATTACCTTCCCTTACCTCCACCCCCCTCCCGTCCCGTACTTTCCCATCCCTGTACCCTTTCCACCTGCCAACCTCTTCACCTCTTTTCCTGAACCCTTGATCCCTTTCCATTCTTTCCCCTTCTCTCCCCTTTCCTTCTATCCCCTTCCTTCCCTTCCCTTCCTTATTGCGATCAAGTTTAATCTACTTTATTTTTTTTTTTTATATCTCAGTATGGCTCTGAGAAAGATAGGTTTTAATTATACATCAACGATACTGTTACGAAATATTCTTATTTTATCCATTCGATATATGAATAAATAGTTCAGACCAGTATTTACGTTTTTATCACTACCAATTTCAATCATTGAAGAGTATTTGAAAAAAAGTCGGCTTGTCTTGTTGAATGAAAATTACTGAAACCTGGCAAACTATTCTGATATTCCGGCTGCATTGGGAAGTACTGTCAATATGCTTCGTGACTTTATTATATGAAGATTAATCAGCCTCGGGTAAAGTTACGTGTGAAGTATGAGATAAAATGTAGGCTGCTCATTATGAACAATAATAACTGACACCGGATGAACGCCTCGGGCAATGTTTTAGATGAGCAACTGTCAAAATGTTTCGTTCTCTCCAGTATGTTTTATACAGTAATCGTATACGTTTATCTAACCATGTGTCCTGTCTCATATTTTTTTCATCTCCCTATTCTTTTTTTTTTTCATTTATCTTCTTCGAAAACACAATATCATACCCTTAAACGCGACACAGTAAGTTCCTTTAAAACGCTGATATAAAAAGGAAAAAAATATGAAATCTCCGGACATAAAAAAAAACGGTAAATATTTTGGAGAAACATGGCGACAATAAAACCTCCTGAACACAACAATTACATCCTGTGAAAACAATAACAGCAACAACAACACCAACAACAAATATTTATATATACACACCGAAACACAAAACACACAACTACAAAAACACTCGCAAACAATTTTTTTTTTCTCTCTCTCTCTCTCTCTCTCTCTCTCTCTCTCTCTCTCTCTCTCTCTCTCTCTCTCTCTCTCTCTCTCTCTCTCTCTCTCTCTCTCTCTCTCTCTCTCTCTCTCTCTCTCTCTCTCTCTCTCTCTCTCTCTCTCTCTCATTTCTTACTCTTTCATTTCTTTCTTCACCTCCATTCCCTTGTTTTTTATCTCCTTTGTTCCTATCTTTTTTACTTTTATTGCACAACCTTCAATACCACTCTCCTCCACCTCCTCCTCCTCCACCTCCTCCTCGTTCTCCCTCCCTCCTCCTCCTCCTCCTCCCTGACACACCCCTCCGATCAGACGTAAATCAGGAGGAGCCATTATAAGCGCCAGACAGCCGGGCCAGCTGGGCGGGAGGAGGCTGGGCGGGATGAAGCGGTTGTTTGCTAAGAAATAACTACAATAACTTTAAATATTAAGAGTCCATTGCAGGGACAAACACTATTAGGCGAACAGACGGAGTGAGAGAGATGCGTAGATAGGTAGGCTGACAAGTAAGTAGGCAGGTAGGTAGAAGAGTAGGTAGGGAGAAAGGTAGAGAAATAGGTCATTTGGTGGGTATATATAATTATATGGAAAAAATGAAAAAAGAAGAGAAGGAGGATTAGACACTGAACAAAAGCGAGAAAAACAACTGAGAAGTAGCAAAACTTGAGACCCTGAAACTTATTCCTGCAGACATGAAAAAAGGTTACTAATGGAACTACGTAAGCAATAAGACAGAAAAAAATATATAAAAACACAGTGAAAGAGGATTAAACACAAAAAAAATGTACGAGAAAAAAAGAGAGAAGTAACAACTCACACAGTAACAATTAAGACTCCACTACTTATTAATAAAGCCATAAAATAAGGAGCTTACTACTTCTGGCTTAAGCAATAAAAGCGTCAGGCCGTTGGTAACACCAGCCCAAGACTAACGCCCCAAAGCTACTCGTGTTCCGCCAAGGCTGTGGAGTTAGGAGGCGGGAGGAAAGGAACAGCTGTGCTTCCTCTACCATTAGGATTATTCAAAGAAGAACGTGACGTGTAAGTTGCTGATTAATGGTAATGAGCTTGGGGGAGATAATACACCATAAGAAGTTAACTTCCAAGGTATTGAGGTTCTTGAGGTCCTGAAGCATTGCATAATAGGACCATGACTTAAATGTCGATGCCTGTTGAGTCTTTTTTTTTTACAGCAAAGGGAAAAACTAAGCAAAACAAAAACTGACAAGGTTGTAAGGATAATTATAAAAGATGTAAGGAGAGGACAGCCTGCACGTATCACCTCACTCTGCCGCCTCTACTTTTATGTTATTTGAAGGAGAACTAGACGGGTGAATTGTGACTCCAATAATAATGAGCTTGGGAGAGTAAATACAAGAAACAAACTTAATTTCCGAGGCCTTGAGGTTTGCAGAGGGTGTGAGAGTGGTGTGAGGCGGAAAGAAGAGAAGGCTGTGCTACATACCTTTGTCGGTGTGGTTATTACAGGTGAAGGGGACGTACCTCTGATCGTCTGGAAGTGGAAAAATACACGAAAGTTATTATACGGGATGTGGTGGTCAGTCAGGCTTCAAAGTGGGTTGAGTAGGGGGTAGGGAAGAAAAATGTGCCATATAACATTGAAGGTGTTAAAGACGAACTAAAGGTATCTTGTAGCTGAAATCAATAATAGCACAAAAGTAATTTCAAACATCTTGAAAGAGTTAAATACAGTAAGGTGGAGGTCAAGAAAAAGCTGTGCCTGTGTAAGTGATAAAGAAGAGCTTGAGGTAACTCGTGCATGCCCTTATCTACTGACAACACAAAACACTTCATTACAAGAGTCTGGTGTCTGTTTAGGTCGAGAGGTTGTTGCGTGAGGTGGAAGGAAAGAAAAAAAGTATGCTACGTAACACAATCATCTTCAAAGATGAGATAGACGTAAGTTGCAACATTATAGATTACTATCAACAAAGTAGTTACCATCACGTCTATTTTTTTTTTTTTTTTTTTTTTTTTACGTTGCTGCCTATTGCGGCGGTAGGTATCTTCCCGGTGGGGCCTGATGGTCGGCCCAAGGCTTCTTCCAGGTGGGGCCTGATGGTCGGCCCAGCCCGTTTTGGCGCAGGCGAGTGTTTTTCTAGTGGCGCCATCTTTTTTTTTTTTTTTTTTTTTGTTTACATTGCAGCCTATTGCGCCGATAGGCTTCTTCCCGGTGGATCCTGATGGTCGGTCCAAGGCTTCTTTCCGGTAGGTCCTGATGGTCGGCCCAGCCCGTTCTGGCGCAGGCGAGTGTTTCTAGTGGCGCCATCTTGCTCTATTCAGGTGTTAAGTGCGTGAGGTAGAGGAAAAAATGCTTAGTAACATTGTCAACCTCGAAGATGAGGTTCACATAATCTCTAACTTTATAAATCATGTTCTAGTTTTTTGCTTCTGCTTTCCACCTCGTTTGCTATAAAAAAAAGTCAATGTCAAAAGTCTGAGTGTGTGCAAAATTTGATGTAAAGCGAATTGCGTGAGGTAAAAAGAAAGAAAAGTCACAACGGTTGTTACCTCCATCATAAACTAAGGTAAATTTAACATAACTTATAGCTTGTGGCTTAAATATAAAGGCAACAAAACATAAACAAGACGAAAAAAGTCAATCTCCGTGAGCCAGTTTTTTTTTTCCCCTTCAGCTGCCTCCTATACTGTAAACAAAAATGTTTAGTGATACGAAAAGACTTAAGTGCCTGGGGTCTTTCCCATCCGTTTTCTCTGTAGGGGGCAGCACTGAACGTCTCGGCCAAAGTGCCCGCAGCATCTGCACCTCCGTGGTCTAGTAGTAAGCGTGCCTGGCTACCATTCCACGGGCCCGGGTTCGAATCCCCGGCCCGGGCAGTCGGAGTGCAGCTCACCCAGATGTCCATCCTGCCTTTCGGGTTGGTCGACAAATGGGTACCTGGGAAACCTGGGAAGGGTAAACTATGGCAATCCCGGATTTCACACTGGCCCGTGCCCCGGGTAACTGTTTGTTCCCTACCACAGGCTCAAAGGGCCAACGGATCGGATATGAGCACCGCAGCCACGCGCAGCTATAGCACATGCACCCACCTTAACCTTTATCAATCTGTCATAACCATTAAATTAGTGACACCAGAAAAAAGAAGGGTTAGTTTCCGAGGCCTCGTGAACTGCCAAGCTTGTGAATCAGTTGGGAGGCAAAAGAAAAGTAAAAGGTAAAAAAAGGTGTGGCGTCTTAACTGTTATAGCTTTAAATTCGTAACACCAGAATAAAGGAGGGTCAATTTCCGAGGCGTCGCGAGCTGCCAGGGTTGCGAGTGCGTTGTGAGGAGGAGGGAGAGGGAGGGAGCTACCTGTGCCACCCTCGCCTCCTGTGGTTGTTAAGAGGAGGCGGGAGAGCCAGACGCGGCCGGTGTATTAATGGCCACGGAATATTAATGTGGAAACACTGACTGACTAAATGACAACAAAACTCCCGATGTCAGGATGAGTTACTAAAGTACGATGTGAAGGAGAAGATTGTGTGCCCTGTCCGGCTAAGCTTGTAAAAATACTTAATATGAATAAAAATAAGGAAACACGAGCTGATTAACTTTAAGTCGGTGTTGTCAGGAAGAATAATGAAGTACAGTGTGAAAATGAAGCTTGTCAAATATACTGCTGAGAGGAAAAATGGTTACAGTATTAAAAAAGTAAAATTAATATTCTGCTCGCCTACAAAAAAAGTATAGATTACCATTTCATAATAACGAGTGTGTGTTCCTGCTGGTGAAGTCGAGGAAATGTTAATAAGAGAGAAAATGTTGCAGAGATAACGGCGCTTAAAGTATTAGGCGTCAGAACATTAATTTCCGCCCCGAGGACTGCGTGTGTCACGGCTCTGTTCCCCGCTGGCAGTGGTTGAAAAGGGAAGTACGGACACGGAAAATACTGTCTTGTAATTGTATTCTTGGCGCCGGAAGATTAATGCCAACACAGAAAAGGAAATCTGAATAGTCTGTCCGTTCGTAAATGTTGTATTTTACTGGTGCAGTTGGAGGCAGACGCTGAGCTGCGCGTGACCTCACTGCTCATCTCCGTTTCATTAACCTTTGAATCTGGGGTTGGCAAAAATCTCTTACCCAGGAACACAGAATAAGTGGCATCCGGGTTACCACGGTTAATCTTCCCAGGTTTCCCCAGGTGCCCAGTCATGGACCATCTCGAGAGGGAGTATAACCAGCTGAGTGAATTAGACAACAACTGCCGTGGGTTGGGATCGAACCCGTGCACGTGAATTCGTGGGAAGGTGTTCCGTGCTGCCACGGTAATAATATTTAATGATAATAAGGCAGGAAATTTAATATTAAAAAGTCAATTATATGTTTCTTACCTAAATAGGATGTATTTCTCATAATTGTGGATTATGAAGGGTAGCTTCATACTAAAATAAAGTTAGGTGCTTGCCGGTAAAATAGTTGTGGTATAAGCGAGCAGATTAAAAAAAAAAAACTTAAGGAAATGTTTGCTGGTGAAAGTGACTGTGTTAACGTTCGCTATGGCATATAACAAGACTTTTTATATAGATTTTTTTTTATATAAGACAAGGTTTTTTCTTTGTGTTGTGTAAATTAATTAGAAACGCCATGTTTGTTTGCTGGTAAGACATGTTAGTATCCCTTGTGGCGTATAATAACAGTAGCGTATTATATGTTTGTTGGTAAAATATCATGGGGAAGTAATATTATAAAGATAAAAAGAAATAAACTTTACAGGTTGAGTGGCCGTAAAAGCTGCCAGACACAATTAGGTGGATAAAACGTTGGCGGTTCTGTACCGCTGGGAAGCAACACCATAAAACAACAGTAGAAACAATAAACTCCACAGATTAAAAGACAGCAGGAAGAACTGCCAGGCACTAAACACAATAGACTTCACAGCGAGTTAAGAGAGATCGTAAAGAACCGACGGAAACATTTAGTCGGCAAAACACTCGCCGGCGGTGTTTCTGTGGCGCCGACACCGTGAACACAAACAGACTTTATGCTTTTTGCACGTTAAGAGCGGCCGTAAAGTGCCGCCAGTGGTTAAAGGTTTGCCGGGGAAATTAGGTCCGAAGGTAACATCCGTAAAAAAAACATAATACTTCTGCACGGCAAAGAAACAAATAAACAAGAAACAATCAAACAATGGGTTAATAAAGACCCTAAATAAAAAGTAAATGAATATATGCAAAAAAAAAAAGTATACAGAACTAAATAATGACATAAAACTAAAAACAATAATGAAAACGGCAAATAAAGATTATGTTTTAAGCGAACGTATGATAACTTCTTAATCAATTATTTATGTAGTGATGCTGAAAAAAAGAAACCAATAAAAAAAGAAAACAACCAAACATTAAAAAATCACACCGGGAATTAAGATGATGTTTAAAGGGAACGTGTGTGATAACACCTAAGACAATTATTTATGAAGTGATGAGTAAAAAAAAAGTGATTGAATAAAAAAAAACGTATATATTAAAGAAAACATTTAAAGAGGAAGGCTAGTACAGTACAATAGGCTTTTAAAAGGTTATGAGATTGGGCGTAACACAAGGTGATTTGCTTCTGCGTCTGCACCACACACACACACACACAGAAGAGGAAAAGAAAAAAAGAAAATAAGAAAGGAAAAAAGATAAAATGAACACCGGGTTATTATAGTGTTAACGGCTCTGTTAAAATACTGTCTTGTAATGGAAATCTGAATAGTCTGTCCGTTCGTAAATGTGACCTGCTCATCTCCGTTTCATTGAATCAGGTGCCCAGTCATGGACCAGTTCGAGAGGGAGGATAACCAGCTGGGTGAATTAGACGACAACTGCCGGGTTGGGATCGAACCCGTGCACGTGAATTGTGGGAAGGTGTTCCGTGCTGCCACGGTAATAATATTTAATGATAATAAGTGGGAAATTTAATATTAAAAAGTCAATTATATGTTTCTTACCTAAATAGGATGTATTTTCTCATAATTGTGGATTATGAAGGGTAGCTTCATACTAAAATAAAGTTAGGTGCTTGTTAGTTGTGGTATAAGCGAGCAGATTTGTGCTTGCTGGTGAAAGTGACTGTGTTAACGTTCGCTATGGCATATAACAAGACTTTTTATATAGATTTTTATGTTGTGTAAATTAATTAGAAACGCCATGTTTGTTTGCTGGTAAGACATGTTAGTATCCCTTGTGGCGTATTAACAGTAGCGTATTATATGTTTGTTGGTAAAATATCATGGGGAAGTAATATTATAAAGATAAAAAGAAAAAAACTTTACAGGTTGAGTGGCCGTAAAAACCTGCCAGACACAATTAGGTGGATAAAACGTTGGCGGTTCTGTACCAGTGGAAGCAACCCCATAAAACAACAGTAGAAACAATAAACTCAGAGATTAAAAGACAGCAGGAAGAACTGCCAGGCACTAAACACAATAGACTTCACAGCGAGTTAAGAGTGATCGTAAAGAGCCGACGGAAACATTTAGTCGGTAAAACACTCGCCGGCGGTGTTTGTTTTCAGTGGCGCCGACACCGTGAACACAAACAGACTTTATGCTTTTGACGTTATGAGCGGCCGTAAAGTGCCGCCAGTGGTTTCAAAGGTTTGCCGGGAAATTAGGTCCGAAGGTAACATCCGTAAAAAACATAATACTTCTGCACGGCAAAGAAACAAATAAACAAGATACAATCAAACAATGGGTTAATAAAGACCCTAAATAAAAAGTAAATGAATATATGCAGTATACAGAACTAAATAATGACAAAACTCAGTAATGAAACGGCAAATAAAGATTATGTTTTAAGTGAACGTATGATAATTTCTAATCAATTATTTTTGAAGTGATGGTGAAACCAATAGAAAACAATCAAACATTAAAAAATCAAACCGGGAATTAAGATGATGTTTAAAGGAATGTGTGTGATAACGCCTAAGACAATTATTTATGAAGTGATGAGTAAAAAAGTGATTGAATCGTATATATTAAAGAAAACATTTAAAGAGCAAGGCTAGTACAGTACAATAGGCTTTTAAAAGGTTATGAGATTGTGTAACACAAGGTGATTTGTTTCTGCGTCTGCACCACACACACACACACACACACACACACACACAGAAGGAAAAAGAATAAGAAAGGAAAGATAAAATGTACAGTGGGTTATTCTAGTGTTAACATAGAGGGCTTTTTTGTTTTCAATGGGCTTTTTTGTTTTCAGTGGGCTTTTATGTTTTCAGTGGGCTTTTATGTTTTCAGTGGGCTTTTATGTTTTCAGTGGGCTTTTATGTTTTCAGTGGGCTTTTATGTTTTCAGTGGGCTTTTTTGTTTTCAATGGGCTTTTATGTTTTCAATGGGCTTTTATGTTTTCAATGGGCTTTTATGTTTTCAATAGGCTTTTATGTTTTCAATGGGCTTTTATGTTTTCAATGTTTTTTTTTGTTTTCAGAGGGCTTTTTTTTGTTTCCAGAGGGCTTTTTTTTGTTTTCAGAGGGCTTTTTTTTTGTTTTCAGAGGGCTTTTTTTGTTTTCAGAGGGCTTTTTTTTCAGAGGGCTTTTTTTTTCAGAGGGCTTTTTTTTGTTTTCAGAGGGCTTTTTTTTGTTTTCAGAGGGCTTTTTTTTGTTTTCAGAGGGCTTTTTTTTGTTTTCAGTGGGCTCTTTCGATTTCAGTGGGCTTTCTGTTTACAGTGAGCTTATTTTTGTTTTTAATGGGCCTGTTGTTTACAATTATTTTCTCCCTTTAGCTGATTCCTTTACAATCACAGGTGGAGTTGACAGCAAATGAACAGACAAAGTGAGAGAGGAACCGGACAGCGGACCTGTTTGAGATCGGTGGTCTGCACCTACTCAGTGTGTGTGGGTGGAGGGGGGGGGAGGCGAGGGGGTACCCCGTCAATGTTTTTTTTTTTAAATAATGGGACTAATTACGGTGCTAAGTGTTTGTCAGAAAAAATAGCATTAGAAAAAAATATGACAAAAAAACACTATGAACAAAAAGTTTGGAGTTGGTGAAGGTTTCCGAAAAACGGCATGAAAAAGCGATGCGCGTTTCCTGTGTAGAATACAGATAAAAAGACCAAGATTATCATGGAACGTCTTAGAAAAGCTCTCAACACCAAACAAACGAACAAACAAACGACCCTTTAAACTGTGAACAAAAGTTTGAAGTTGGTGAGAGTTTATAAGAAAAGCATAAAAGTGATGCACTTTTACTGTTTAATTAAAAAAAGACCAATATATATAATAAAGTTTGGGACGACTTCCGCACACGAAAACAAACAAACAAACACACGCACACCAACAACGGGGGAATAAATATTATGCTTAAAGGCGACGGGTGATAATACCTTTGTCAATTAATAAGTAACACTGAGAGGACAAAATGAAAGAAGAAAAGAAACAAGAAAGAAGAAAAGAAGAAAGAAGTAATGAAAAATGAAACACACACAAAAAAAGAAAATGAGCAGGTAATCAACTACAAAGAGCAAAACAACAACTAAACACTCATTAACTAGACAGTTAACTACGTGACACAAACGATGAGACAACAACTCCGTGACAGCTTGTACGATAAAAAATATGGACGAAAAATAAAAAAATAAAACATCTCAATAACAGGCTCGTAAAAATAGAAAAAAAAGGTGTAAAGAAAAGTAGTCACTAGAAAATTGTTGTAAAGAGAAGACGAATGACAAAGAATAGAAGGAAAATAAAAAAAAATGTGGAGAGAGAGAGAGAGAGAGAGAGAGAGAGAGAGAGAGAGAGAGAGAGAGAGAGAGAGAGAGAGAGAGAGAGAGAGAGAGAGAGAGAGAGAGAGAGAGAGAGAGAGACAAAAAAATAAAGTAAAATACATCAATGAGTGGTATAGAGAAAGAAGGAAGTGGCGTAACGTGGTGAAAGTGAGTGATGATAATAAATCATAAAAAAGTAAAAAGAAATATGTAGATAAAGAAAACTAAAGAAAAGGCGTAAAGAAAAGTGGTGCAAACATGGGCTTAGATCCTGGGGGGGATTAATCCCCCCTACATTTGGGTTGGGGGGGATGTCCTATGCAATCATCCCCCCATAATTCAGACAGGAATTAGGTCGTTTTTCTCCACTACAGCTACTGCTATAATTGAAAGCAATCATAGATTATGATTTTTTTATTATAACGGACCAGTCACCAATGACTAAAAGCAAATATAAATAGTTACCTCTCTTTATGGTTTTCTTTAGCTAGGCGGTAGATATTGTTACAATCATAGAAATATGTATTTGCATGAATGTCACAAGGTGTCTGTGCGCTTGGAATGCGTCGGATGTGAGGGGAGAGGGGAGGGGTCCGAGGGGAAGATCGAGCGTGAGTCAGGGAGATCAGCTGAGCGTGGGCTACTGGCGTCTTTCGGGGTATGAGTCATAATCAGTGGTAATTCTCCTTCTGTTTACTCCTCCTCTAGGTCTCCTCCCTGTGTTAAGTGACCATATAGTGTTAATACATGGTATAGTCCACCTGCGGCATACCAGAGGCTACTGTGGCAGAGTAAATGCGAGCAATTGTGGTAGATGTGTGAGGAGAGAACTTGTGTGTGACACCTGCTACTCTTGTAATACGTGTTTTCGTGTGACTGACTAACTCTATGATCTCATGTGCTTAAATGTGCCTGAGTTTCTCCTCAAATAAACCTGAGAAAAGGTGAGCTGACAGGTGTGGACGGATGCACAAACTAACCGCTCGCTATCATCGCTACACACATGCTAATAGTTAAAGTGTGGATGTCTTACTTGCAGTTTCAAATATCTATGTAATGAGTTAGGTATCGATCTCTGCACACACACACACACACACACACACACACACACACACACACACACACACACACACACACACACACACACACACACTTTATGAATTGGTGCACAGTGAAAGACTATTTTGATCGTAATCTAATTACTGATATATATGAATTTTAGTGAAACATAAGCCTCAGAATACACCTAAATGTGATTAATTATACAAAAAAAAAACTGCTTGTGTTCGCTTCGCTCGCCACATTATCGTGAACAGTCATCACCCCCGGTCATAATAAGAAATCTACGCCACTGGGTGCAAAGGAAAAAAAATAACTGCACGGAAAAGTGGTGGACGGGAAAACAAATATGAAACAAAGAAATACTTATGCAAAGAAAAGTAAACCAGAGAAAAGTAATTGAAAAAAGGAGTAGTTTAAAAAAAAAGGTGGGATAAAGAAGTAAAAGAAAAAAAAGAAAAGTTATGTAAAGAGGAGTGGTGGAAAGTACAACAAAGAAAGGAAATGTAGAAAAGCAAGAAGCATTGAGAGAAAAAAGATAACTGGTGTAACTGAAAACACAATGCATGACTTACTCTCTACAAGGAAAGAAAGATCAAAATCGCTGCCTGTGCCAACACTGCCGACCTTTTATCCTCCTTTCCTGTACCCTTTTTTTCATTAAGGGGAGGAAAGGAAGGAGGAGGGGGGAGGGGGGGGGGTAGCGGCATCTGGCAGGTACTTTTTATCTGTTCTCCTGTAGGCCTACCCTTGTTCTACTTCCTTTGCCAGAAAAGAACAAGGAGATTAAAGCATACAATAAAAAGTACGGAAGTAATTAGACTGTTGAGTAACCGTTGTCGGTAACAGATAGTACTGAAAAACAGCGAATAATAAAGAATACTGTACCGTTACTGAAGAAGTTAGAAATATATTATTTATGTAGAGCAGATATAAATAACTAGGCAGATAACACGGAAACCGCTCTGAGTAACATCCTTCTGGCGGAAACAAAGAAACAAGTAAAGAAGATAAGTAAAGAGAGACGGCTTACTGGTGCTCTTACGCGCGGAAGGCTTGGTGTTTAAACGCGCGGCGGAGTAATTAGGCTGTTAATTAAGTAACGCTGGACACGAGGCCTAAACGGCTCTCAGTAACGGCCATCTAATGAGAATAAACGAACACACGGGAAATTATCTGACGAATGAATATTTCGTTGTCTAAATGGGAGTAGAGTAATTAGGCAGTTACTGGAGTGGTGTTGTAGAGGGGTTATTATCATTATTATCATTACCATCATTATCATCTTTTTCTTTACAGCAGAGGAGACAGTACAAGGGCGTAAAAAAACAATAATGAAAAAAAAAACACTACTTACTGCTCCTGAATAGAGTGGCCAAAAAGAGAAATCAATTTCGGGAGGAGAGGTGTCCTGATACCCTCCTCTTGAAAGAGTTCAAGTCGTAGGCAGGATGAAATACAGAATGGGAAGATCGTTCCAGAATTTACCAGCGTGAGGGATGAAAGAGTGAAGATACTGGTTAACTCTTGCATAAGGGGTTTGGACAGTATAGGGATGAGCTTGATCAGAAAGTCGTGTGAGGCGAGGCGGCAGGAGGAGGGGAGGCATGCAGTTAGCAAGTTTAGAAGAGCAGTCAGCGTGGAAATATCGATAGAAGATAGAAAGAGAGGCAACGTCGCGGCGGAATTTAAGAGGTAGAAGACTATCAGTAAGAGGAGGAGAGCTGATGAGACGAAGAGCCTTAGCCTCCACTCTGTCCAGAAAAGCTGTGTGAGTGGAGCCCCCCCACACGTGAGATGCATACTCCATACGAGGGCGGACAAGGCCCTGTATATAGATAGCAGCTCTGCGGGGGAGAAGAACTGGCGGAGACGATACAGAACGCCCAATCTCGAGGAAGCTAATTTAGTGAGAGAGGAGATGTGAAGCTTCCAGTTAAGTTTTTGAGTTAAGGATAGATCGAGGATATCTAGTGTTGAAGAGGGTGACAGCTGAGTGTTGTCGAAGAATAGGGGATAGGTGTTTGGAAGATTGTGTCGAGGTGGAAAGCAGAACAAAAATGATTAAGAAACATAAGAAAAGAGAAAAGAAACAAAATAAAGAACATGGATGAATCGAAACAAGATGAGAAAGAAAAAAAATAGATCTTGAAACAAATTAAAGAAAACAATGAAAAAACGAAACAAAAGTAAAAAGAAAAGGAATATGAATAAATAATCAAGAAACAACAACAGCAAAAAGATGAAACAAAGACCGTGAGAAAACAGAAAATGAGAAATGAGACACGAAGAGCCAAGGGTAACAGAAGCTTGAGTTATGAAGGACTAGGCTATTGTGTACGCTGAGAGAGAGAGAGAGAGAGAGAGAGAGAGAGAGAGAGAGAGAGAGAGAGAGAGAGAGAGAGAGTGTGTGTGTGTGTGAGAAAGGCTGGTCCGATGAATCATTGTGCATAGAAAGATCCGCGAAAAAGATTTGAGCACAAAGTCTCGGAGTGAGAAATATTGCAAGTCCATCTGCATACGGCGGCGATGATGATGATGATGATGATGATGATGATGAGGAGGAGGAGGAGGAGGAAGGGGGAAGGAGAAAGAAGAGGGGAAAGGGAGAGGAAGTGAAAGGTCGTTGGAGGAAGGGGAGCGGGAGAGGGAGGAAGACACAAGTGAAGGAAAAGTGCAACCAACTGGATAAGGATGAAGGAGGAAGAGGAGGAGGAGAAGGAGGAGGAGGAGGAGGAGGAGGAGGAGAAGAAGGAGGAAGATGAATATGAGAACGGTAATGAGCCGAAACGATAAATAGGAAGTAAAAAAATGAGTATTAGAATGGGAAGGAAGAAAAGGAAAGAAAAAAATACTAGGAGAAAAGCGAAAGAAAAAAAAATTAGAGATAAGGTGACAGGTGAAAGATAAAATACGGCACCATCATCAACTTCAGTGGGCTTAAAATACACAACCACCACCAACACCATCATCACCATCACCAAAATCACTGCCACTACCATAATCACCACTAAAACTCCCTCATCACCATCTATGCTCACCTCCACCACCACCCAATCAAACCCGTCATCACCATCACATACAATACAACATACAATAGAAACAAATGCAATAGAAAAAAAAATAGAATGAAAATTTTTAAAATAACAAAAATCCGAATACCACAAAATAACATATGCAAAATCAACAATATCATCACCAAATAAAACTAATATTATCATAATGCATTCAAGAGAAACACAAAATTTGAACAAAAATACAAATAATAGAAGGGAATATTAAAAAAAACAAAACAAAAACGAAATCGAAAAAAAAAAAATCCAAATAAATCATAAAATAAAAAGAGTAAATAAAAACAACATCGAAATCACAAACTAAAACTAAAACGAAAACTTCCGTCTCTCACAAAACTCTTCACAGGTCACGAGTTGCATTTTCACATACTCGACCCCCCTCCACCCTCCCTTCCATCTTACCTATACCTTGCTCTCTCTCTCTCTCTACCTGTCCAATTAGCAACGGCCCAACACCTGTTTTGGCGCGGCTCACCTGCCCAAACACACACACAGATGGACACACGGCGGGAAACATGGCGAAGAAAATGGAACGAACAAAGAAAAGTGTGTAGTGGGAAAGACAGCCGGTGGACACAGGCCGGGAGACAGATTGATGGATGGATAGATATAGGAAGAGAAACAGACTTGAATTTCGCGACACATTTTGTCTTCTTGCTTTTATTCAATATATTTTTTCTTTGCATTCTCCTGTTGTTTCCATCTGCGTCGGGCGTTATGATTTTTATGATGCGGTTTTTTTTTTTCTGTTGCTATTTTTCGCGCTCCTGTTCTCATTTATGTCCTGTTTCTTGTTCTTTCTATTGGTGTTACTGATGTTGTTGTAGTTGTTGTTGTTGTTGCTGTTGTTGCTGCTTTTGCTAGGAATGTCTGTTTTCCTAAGTGTTCCTTATTTATTGTTTCATTTTATATTTCCTTAAATTTTGTCTGTAGTTTTTTGTTTTTTTTGTGTTGTTGTTGGTGGTGGTGTCGGTGGTTCTGTTAGTGTTGTTGTTGGCGATTACTTTATCCTTTATCTCTCCATCTTCCTCTTCTTTCAATAACTGCCTCTTTTCCTCGTTTCCTGCTCATGTTCTATATTCCTCACTTCATTCTCCCCTGTCATTCCATTTTAATCCTCCTGTGTCTCGGGGATGATAATCAGAACAAATGGAAACACTCAATACTGAGAGACTATCACGAAGCAGTCTCGTTCCACACACAAAACCAAAGTTAGTCATGCTGACTAACTTCCTTAGTCAAGTCCGTGGGGTCCAAACGGAGTGGCAAGATTAGTCACGATGAGTAACATGGTTAGTCAGGTTATGACTAACTGACTACTAAAGCTGAGTATGGCCTTAGTCAAAGTAAAATGACTAACCGCTTCGTACTGGTCACTGCTTTTACTAACCGCATTAGTAAACTGGACCAGAGGTGTTAGTCAGATAAATGACTAATCACTTAGTCATTCTTATGCAGATGACTAGTCATTAGTAACTTTGATACTAGCAACTAATTAGTGTTGTCAAAGGTCAAGAAAAGAAAGGGGTGAGAAACTCAATATATTAATGTACAAAATTAAATAATATATTCATATCATTGCATTACAAAATTGGAAAAAAAATATAACACTGACATTTCATTACCTATAGCATGAAGTTAATGTTTCTCATTTAAACATTTAACAATATAAATCTGGTGGCATCACATGTAATATGAAAAGGAACAAACAAGCAAAAAACTATCCCTTTAATTTCAAAGGTGGAGGAAAAGTTACTTTTTAGTGTAAAATAATTCTAAGCAAAATATGCTCAAAATGTTAATTCAATAATTTGTGTGTACTTGAAATAATACTTGTAAACCCCCCTCCATCAAAACTGTAACGCTAGATAAAGCTGAGATGTAAAAAAAACTCTGTTTACTAGCACTTCATCCTAGCCTGAGAAAAAAGAAAAACAGTACAAAAAATAACCTGTTTCTAGAAGTCATTAACTAAAACATACACTTCTGAGTATCAATCACTAAAAGTGAGGAAGAAAATACGCACCTTTGTAAGATATGTAAATAAAGCTTTCTTCCCATTCATATGCTCAAAAAAACTGAAAATTCTAGGAGTAAAGTGAGGAACATATATTAAATGCTACAATCAATGAAACACACTGTAAAGAATACTTAATCCATCCACTGACATTCATTATATCACAGCACTTAAAGCAATTGCGGACAATAATCAGTGCATAAATAGTCATTTACCCTCATTTGGAAATGGTATCATATTCATATCCCACTATTGATCCTTTAAAGCAGCGGTTCTCAATTTTTATACAAATTTTGTACTCGCAGAGTATGTGGCTCTGAGCGATGGCTATCAAAATTGAACGAAAATGTACCTGGGGGGTGGATGAATGTGCTCAGATTCTGGGTAAGTTTCAAACAAAGAGCAGGCACCTCCGATGAAGCGTACAGCATATTTTAGTTTTATAACGATGGCAGTTAATGATATGTTTGAAATTTCAATGACTTAAAATCTGCCATTACATTATTTTTTTCCCTTACACACCCCTAGGGATCAGCTCACACACCCCCAGGGGTGCGCGCACCACGCTTTGGGAACCGCTGCTTTAAAGCAACACATGGAAGAAAATGTGCATTTCTATAGCATATATTAACTTAACAGGTCTACAAAATGTGCCTAGAACATTAATAGTGAAACCTCATGTATCAGTTGTAATACCATGGAGGAATAAACAAATAAAGAACTTAAAGAATTAAATAAAAAGTAAAAATTATGTATTATATTATGCTACATGAATGGCACTTCATACATTATTGAGAGAGAGAGAGAGAGAGAGAGAGAGAGAGAGAGAGAGAGAGAGAGAGAGAGAGAGAGAGAGAGAGAGAGAGAGAGAGAGAGAGAGAGAGAGAGAGAGAGAGAGAGAGAGAGAGAGAGAGAGAGAGAGAGAGAGAGAGAGAGAGAGAGAGAGAGAGAGAGAGAGAGAGAGAGAGAGAGAGAGAGAGAGAGAGAGAGAGAGAGAGAGATTTCAAGTAGTAAACTGTGCATCCATATCCATATCAAATTCATACAATAACAATTAAGTAAGGCTTCATGAATACAAGGAAAACAAGTACAGATATTTCCTTTCCTTTCTAGAAAAGAAAAAGTTATACACACATGTAATTAGTTTCAACCCCACAATGCTAATCTTCCATCAAATATACAGAGTTGAAATTTACAATATAAATAAAAGTGAATATGTACATACATAAGATACTTAGATACAACTAATATTTTTTTTTGCTGGTAATTGACTGGCATGTGTGTGTGTGTGTGTGTGTGTGTGTGTGTGTGTGTGTGTGTGTGTGTGTGTGTGTGTGTGTGTGTGTGTGTGTGTGTGTGTGTGTGTGTGTGTGTGAAGAATAGAAAGTACGGTACATAATAAAGTCAGAAATGGAAAATTGATTCATTCTCATGGGCATATGTAACTCTGTAATTTTACTTGCATTAGGGTTAGTGCATGAGCAATATATGTGAAACTGGACCCTCAAGTGGCGTTACATTGCTTTGCAGGTGATCAGACCCCTTTCTGCAAATGGAAAAAAAATGCTTCTTATTAGTTATTGACATAGTCTTACATATTTCTTATATTGCACTAACAGTTCTGTTTTCCTCATAATGTCCTGTCTTGAAAAATCAATTACCTTGTTTCATCTAACAAAATTCAGCCTGCAAGTATGAGGAAGACATGAGAATAAAGCAATCCCTGCTTCCGTCATCTTTATCAATCTCTTCAAAGACCATGAAACTATTTTTTCCACCAACGTATCACCTATCACCTATTTTGACGGAATTAGGTTTTGAAAAAAATTGGAAAGGAAAAGTGGGTGATTGAAAAGAAACGTTAAGAAAAAAATGAAATATTGAAGATAGAAAAGTTACAGGAAAAAAAAAAGATGAGTATAAACATGAAATGGCAAAGGCCTTAAGTGAAAAATGGGAAGTGTAAAAGATAGTAGATATTGAAAAAGTTTTTGGAACATTTAAAGAAGCTGTGTTAATTACAACAAAATAAGTGTTATGGATGAAAGTGGTGAGGGATGAAAAAAAAAAAGGAAATTCATGGTAGACAGAAGAGATAAGGAGGAAAGTAAAAGAGAAAAGAGGACTTTTTAAGAAAACTCAAGAAAGAATTATGGCTGAGCAAGTAAAAGGGGAAAGGAAAAAGAAATATAAAGAATGCAAGATGAAATTAAGACAAGCAATAAAAGAAAGTAAGAAGAGAGTAGCTGAAGACTTTGGAAAAAGACTAAGTGAAAAATATATAGGGCACAAAATCATATTGGAAAGAAGTAAAAAACGAAAGAAATGCAGAAAATATCTCCCCAAGTAAAATAAATGAAGTTATGGATGAGAATGGAATGACGTTAAAAGATGGGGAAGCTGTGAAGGAGAGATGGAGAGAATATTTAAAAAAACTTAACGAATTTTGAGGATGGACATCCAGCAGCTGTAACAGCAGCAGTTTTGAGTAGAGGTAGGAGTATATAAAGAAGTATAACATATGAAGCAGTAAATCAAGCAATAAAAAGATTAAAAATGGAAAGGCAGCAGGAATTGATGGAATCACAGCAGAAATGTTGAAGTGTGAGAGGTAGTTACTGAATGGATGGTCAAGTTCTGTGAAGTGGCATGGGAAGGGGGGGGGGGGGGGTTGCCAGCAGACTGAACAAAATCCATCATTGTCCCAGTTTACAAGGGGAAGAGCAGGAGAGGGGAGTGTGGGAGCTATAGAGGTATAAGTCTCCTAAGTATACCCGGAAAGGTATAGAGAGGGTGAAAAGGCTTACAGAAAAGAAAATCTGTGAAGAACAAGGAGGCTTCAGGAAGGGAAGGGGATGTGTGGATCAGATATTTTCCTTCAGGATGATAGTAGAAAAAAAATAATAGCAAAAAGAAAGAAACCATACGCTGCCTTCATGGATTAGGAAAAAGCTTACGACGAGTCGATTGGATTGCATTGTGGGATGTTTTAAAGATTTATGGTGTGGAAGGAAAACTGCTTAGTGCAATAAAGTGTTTTTATGAGAATGCATGTGTCAAAATTAGTGGAGAAACAAGTGAACATTTTGATATAAAAGTGGGCTTAAGATAAGGGTGTGTCATGTCACCATGGTTATTCAATATTTATATGGATGGTGTTATGAGAGAAATGAAGGGCATAGTTCAAAGTTGGGGAGTTGGAGTTAAAATGTACGCTGAGGGAAGGAAGTGGGTGCTGAATTCAATCTTATTTGCTTATGACATAGTGCTCATAGCAGAAAATGAAAGTGACTTACAAAATTTGGTCAGTGTTTTTGATAGGGTATGGACAAGGAGAAAGCTGAAAGTAAATGTCAACAAAAGTAAAGTGATGGTTTGTGAGCAAAGTAGGAGTGAGGTTGTAGATTTTGTATGCCCATATAGAGTGGGAACTGAATATGAAAAAAATGCTAAATAATTTTGAATGGTGAAGAAATGGAGCAGGTCAATGAGTTTAAGTATCTTGATCAGTTATGTGCAAGCATGGTGATACGGAGGGAGAGACAAGAGAAAGGGCATTGCAAGGAAGAAGGGTGGTAGGGTCTTTGGGACGTATCATGAATGGCAGAAGTGTGAGCATGGAGGTAAAGAGGGATGTGAGAAATAAATAATAGTACCAACCCTCACATATGCAAGTGAAACATGGGCCTGGAATGAAAGTCAGAGGTCTAGAGTGCAGGCAGTGGAAATGAGTTATTTGAGGAGTGCATGTGGTGTGAGTAGAATGGATGGAATAAGTAATGGAAGTGTGTATGAGCGTTTTGGAATGTGTCACAGGGGTGAAGGGAAGAGGTGTTGAGTGGTGGAAGAAGTGAAGTGACACTTTAAAATAGTTTGGTCACATGGAGCAAATGGAGGAGAGTGAGATGACCAGGATGGTGTATGTGAGTGAGATGGAGGGAGGGAATGTTAGAGGACGACCTCCAATGAAATGGAGAGAGAGGATGCAGGCGTACGTTAGGGAGAAGGGGGAAAGATCCTTGAGAAACTTTGTGCAGACAAGGAGGGAGTGTCTGGATAGAAAAAGATAGAAACTCTTTTGCCATGGCCATTCCCTGGTAGGAGCTCCTTGGAGCATGCGTCGATGAAATGATGATAAAGAGTGACCTTAACCTGTATTTGAAATAATTCGCTGAAGCCTGTGCATATAACACCTGTAAGGGAGGGGTTGGGGGGCAGTGAGATTAGCTTAGGGAGCTGGTTGGAGGTCACGACTCTGGTTTACAACAGTGCAGCCCTACTGTAAAGAAATATTCAATTTTATCTAACTAGTTTTATATAGCATAGCTATCATTTGATGTGAATATGCAGAATGAAATAATTAAGCATTTCCAGTGCATCCCAAATCGTTCTTGCATGAAAGACCTGTGAAATCCAAGCAGAAATGAGCTTTAAAAAAATATTGTTTACATTACATGCTGAGTACCTGCAGGGGCGGACTGGGACTAAAAATCGGCCCTGGACTTTTGTCTTTGAAGCAGCCCACTTGGTGAGCTAAGTGAGCATATTCAGCTGGGATGTTCGGGACAGGTGCCGTAATCCCCCCCGTCCCACACACACGCACCTCTCGAACAATATTTTGAAATATAAACAGGAAAATGTAACTATATTATAATTATAGGCCAATATTACAGGTTTGTAATCAAACACATACATACATGACTCAAAGCAAAACCTCTAGGCTAGTTATTAATTAGACACGAAACTTAAAATGTTTACTACAAACTTAAGTTATATTGGCATCCTGCTCTTTAATTATGATTCCTAAAAATTAAAAAAGTAATTGTTTTTAACATTATGACTACAAGTATTGAATGGAAATATTATTATAATTGTAAAATAATAATGTAAATTATTAAAATACTGTAACTCCAATATTAATATTGCTATTAGTATCAATAAAATGAAGATATACTAGCACGGTAGTATTGCTCTTTTAGCCTAACTCTACAGAAAAGACTGACTTACCGGTACTCAAAAGAAATTGACATTAAAGCTAGCATGATTACAATTTTCAATATGTCAGTAATTTCCTGAGCAGGTTACTCTTCTCAGCAACCGTATCTATTATAGCATCATTATCAAGAGTCATTAACATACCTTTCTCTACTGCCATCAACATAAAAGCCTGCAAATGTTCTTGTGAAAGTGTACTCCTAAGTCGATCCTTGATGAATTTTAGAGTGGAGAAACTTCTCTCACATGTAACCTGTGTAACTGGCAGAGTGAGCAAGAACTTATATGCTAAACCTATTACATGATAAGTATCAGTCAACAAGTTGTATCTACTGAGTATTTGATAACAACATATTGGACAATTTTTACAAAAGGAACAGTTGCTATTGCTAATAATCTCATCTTCATCATCAGAACAACTACTGCCTTGCTTCTCACCCCCTTAACCTTATAATCTTCCAGTGGTACCTGTTTCAGCTTTGCCCATTGGGATGCTAAACTCTTCAACTCTTATTGCAGGTTTTCTACTGTAGCCCTGCTGTCAAATTTAAGTAAACACTTACTTAACTCTGCAAATAAGGACTTGTACTGCATTATAGTAATACTCTTCATCTGGTCAAAGTTTTTTGGATCTAGAAAGGCTAAGTCACTATAAAGAGTACCATGTGTGAGAAATCGGTCATGAAGACTTTGTGAAACTTGGTCCAGTATCTGATTATGTACCTCGACTTCATAAGCCCTATCAGCATCAGTCAGTGTTTCATCAGGAGCTACTTCTCCTGGCATAATTTTCTTTTTTCTCACTCTCTTTTGTGGAAGTTGACTTTGTACTTCTAACTCTGTTTCAAGCTGGTTTTCATCTTGAAGTTTCTCATTTGCCCATTGTACAAACGTGTCTGCTGCAATCTTTACACCTTCAAAGTCTCTTTTTATTCCCTCCACATTCTCTTGTGTTGTTGTAACCATTCTATAAGCTGAAAGAATGTCCATTCTACTGGTTTGTAGGTATTTTGAGAGTGGAGTAGTGTGCTCAAATATGCGAAGAAATATTTGAGATGTTAAAATGGTCTCATATTTAAGCAGCGACTCAATGTAACCTCTAGCTTTAGCATGGACAACTGGCTTCACAGTCACACCTACTTCTTCTAGGATGATAGCTAGAGTTTGCAAGACATCTATATAGAGAGCCCTATCTGGATTACCAAAATTTCCAAATACTTTCCTAAGAGAATCGTCTTTAGCCCACCAGCGGGTTTCACCGATTGGAGCCAGGCGTTGATGATGAACACTTTGGCTTTCCTTAAGCCATACATTCATTCGCTTGTAAGATTCTCTGATAAATACTGCAATATCATTTAGTAAAGTAAACAATGATGCACTTGCTACCACTAATCCAGTTGTGTCCACCAAAACCAAATTTAGCACATGTGCATAACACCATACATGTACCTGTTTGGGAGAATGTTCAGAAAGTAGAGCAGAAAATCCTCTAAATTGACCTTGCATGTTGGAGGCTCCGTCTGTGGCATTTCCAATGCAGTTGCTTATATCTAGTTTGAGCTTACAAAGCACATCCTTCAACATTTTAACAAAGTACTCACCTGTGGATGCTTCACAATTTACCACTGCTACAAGTCTTTCATGTATGACATCTGTAACATACCTAAGGACTACAGCACACTGGTCTTGGGAAGTTATATCCTGTGTTGTATCAATCTCCACAGAGAACATTCCTGCCTCATTAGCAATACACTGCTGAATAGCTTCCTGAATATTATTAATTACTTCATTCACCGTGTTCTTTGATAAAAAACTAACAAATGAACCTCTACCCTTTGACTTAGTTTGATGGTGTTTCTTACTCTTCTCTATGCATTCGCTGAGGTGCTCTTTCATGACAATATCATACTTTCCCAACAAAGTGATCATCTCTAAAAAGTTACCATGATCAATACTAGGATCATCCAAAGTATAGCTAGCCTCAAACTTTGTACCCCTGAAGCTTAACCCTCTTTTCCCAATCACTTTAACTACATCAGTCACGCGTTCCAGTACCAAACGCCTTTTCCTAACCTGCTCTCTATGAATGGAAATCTGTTTGCTTCCTAATAGATGTTTGATATCTGTTTCAGTGGCTCTAAAAAAATATGCCTCAGCAGAGCTCTTGTGTAACTTGGTTTTTTCATGTTCTTCGATTCTCTGATGGACATGATTCCAATCACTCATGCCACCAATAAAGACGTTGCTGTCAGAAGATTTGGCAAATGCCATGCAAATGTAACAGTGTAACATGTGAGTTTCTGCATTGTATGTGAGCCATTTCCTACTAGTCCCATCCTTACAATGAAACACTTTTTTAACAACAGAATTGTTAGAAGTCTGTTTTGGATGAAATTTAAAATAAGCTGGAAAATCCTCTGAACTCTTTGGTCTCATGAAGTAATTGAGCTCACTGTTTTCTTCACTGTATGCTTGGCCTTGAGGTGTGTTTTTAGTTTCTTGACAAAGCTCCTCAACCTCATCATCAACCTAAAAGACAATGAAGCGGAAATGCAGCCATATGAATAGAGAGATAGGCCTATAATTGGATTCATACTTCAGTTATCAATAAAATTATAAATTACTTTTGAATATTTGATTTTAGTTTTTCTGCCTTCTGGCTTCTGGTATTCTATTTGGTGGAATAAATTTAATTTTAAGACTTGAGCACACACACACACACGCACACACACAGTAGCTCAGTGGTTAGAGTACCGGTCTCAGTCTCACACTCCAGAGAGCCTGGGTTTGAATCCCGGGTGGAGTGGAGAAAATGGGCAATTATAGGCTATATTTATTTCAACATATTATATTAACAGGTAAGTAGTAAATCATTTTGGGGGATTTTTTTTTCTTCAAATCCAGTATAAACTACTAATGCCAGTACTTACAAATTCAGGGGGCTGGTCCAGCTGGATCATCTGGATGGCCTCAACTGCTACATCACCTATTTGCTCACTATCCCTGACAGTTGAAGATTTTTGAGGTTCACTCAATTGTTCTGATGGTTTGTCAAAAGAAGTAGAAGGTATATCACTGACACTGCTTGAAGAGGCATCAGATAATTGCCCAGGGCCAGAACTGTTTGCCCCAGCCACACCCTCCCCTAGTTTCAAGCCAATATCAGTTAGTTTTCTACATTTCAATGCTTCAGCTTCAAGTGATTTCCTTTTTTTATCCCTCACTTTCTCAGCACCACCTTTACGTTTTTTAATAGAGCTTGAGCTACTTAATTTATCCATTTTTCAATCTACAAGTATTATTTTGTTGATTATTGATATATCTGAAAGTAACACATTATATGATTATATACGTACAGGGTGTCCCGCGAGTTAAGGTCCATACTTGCACAAGTGAAAGAAGATGTAATTCTAAGTAGAAAATCATCAATACATTTGCATTTTAAGTTAAAATGCAAATGTGTATTGATGATTTTCTACTTCTTTGCAAGTATGGACCTTAACTCGTGGAGTCGTGGGACACCCTGGGCCTGTGTATATAATTATTAATTAAACACACTGCCATCTAACACCTACGAGTCACGACGAGTCAACAACAACTGTACTAGCTTCCCAAGTTTCCTTCACCGGCAGTGTTACCAGATCACATGTGCTGAAATATGCTAGACTCGGTGTAAAATTATGCTAGATTAGGTAAAATTGTGCTAAAGGAGAGAAAAAATTATGGGACCCAATGAATCAGTCTCAGACAATGGACATTGCATTGGCGGGGTGGTAGATGTCGATACGTATGTACGAACACACACTTGAGGCTCCTGAGGGGAGTCAGTAGCAGGGTTCCTACACATGTGACCTAAAAAACGGACACACTCTTCCTGAAAAAAGCACATCAAATCATTTCCTATTGCTTATTGTTTACTTTGAGATTATTTCTCATATTTGTGTTGGACTTTTACTCAATTTTCAGTTAATTTTCACCTCTTTAGTCAATTGTGCTACAATTATGCCAAACGCCTCAGAATTGTGCTAGAATTATGCTAAATTGAGGGGTATGCTAGAAATTTTGCTAGACATTCAAAATTTGCTCAGATTATGCTGAAAGCAGAATGTTATGCTAGATCTGGTAACACTGTTCACCGGCCCTACAGGCTGGCCACTGGCCCACTGCCGTACAAGAACTGAACGTGTCTACGGTCGGTCTCTCTCTCTCTCTCTCTCTCTCTCTCTCTCTCTCTCTCTCTCTCTCTCTCTCTCTCTCTCTCTCTCATTTTATTTTCAATTAGAGACAGTACTTCGTCTTTTAAGGAATAAGGACTATTATATATATATTACAATCTAGTATTGTTTTACTTAATTGATATATATATATATATATATATATATATATATATATATATATATATATATATATATATATATATATATATATATATATATATATATATATATATATATATATATATATCCCTTCTTTATTCCAGTATTTAATTATTACAACTTTTTTCTGTTCATATGTTAACTCTCAGTAATTTTTCCCTATGAAGACCAGCCCACAGACTGGGCAGCCCATCTGGAAAAGTCCAGAGTCTCCAGATGGCCAGTCCGCCCCTGAGTACCTGCTTTGGGTGAATCTTTGTCGTCTTCGGCGAAATTTATCAGAACATTTGGGGGCCAGGCATCTCGGCAGAAAGTGAGCCTCCTTTGTTTATTGTCTGTGTGCGATATTGGCATCCATCCAATAGTGTTTTCCTCCACCCACAACTCCTGGCTCTAAAGCCATCACCTTTGAACTGCCTACACTCCTGGTAGCGGCATCACCTTTGACCTGTTCATGCTTCTGGTAGTGGCAGTCGTCCACCCAAGGTCTCGGTTCATCTCGCACAACAACCTGCAATCATTTGAGGGTGAAGTATAATATGCTGGGAGCGGAAGCCGGTAACCTCACCGAGACACAAACACCTGGCCTTCCTAGTCTTGGAGGGGTGGGGCTGATACATGCATGGCAGGAACTCAGCAAACAATGTAATGTAAATAGATTTTTTTTAAGAAGCCCACTTTGGCTTGATTTCACAGGGCTTTCATGCAAGAACGATTATGGATGAGAAAATGCTACCTAATAGCATTTATATTTTCTCTCATTTACCAATAAATAAAACAATGAGAATGATCAGCTACATTATTACTAATATTAGTATCACTTATTATATTGAAGTGTAATTGTTGAAAGTCCCAAAGAAATACAGATAATTTATGATGATTGAAAAAATACTTGGTAATTCTTTACAAGAACTCCGCTACTCCAGTGCCCCCCACCCCCAAAAACAACCCGGGGGGGAAAGGGAGATTGACTGAAATATGGGACTCCCAAATTTACCACCCCAAATCCCTAAAATAGGGTAAATTTTCTACTCCTAAAAGTGTACTGAACTGCATATATCTGACAGCTTACACTGTACGTCAAGTATATTTAAACTACTCCAACCTGTCTTTACCTAACCAAAACTTGACCCTCCCTCTGCTAGGTTAGGTTAGAATAGATTACAAGACAATATATTAATGGAACTCCCCTTAAACTTTTAAATAGGGAATTTTCCCTATCCTAGGGAAATATTTTATGGTAGTTTTGGAGGCCCATTTTTCAGTTAATTTGACTCCGCCTTCACAACCCCAATTCTCCACAGGTTCCTAGGCTTGTCTTGGGGGGTAGGGCGGGGCTGGAATGGCAGAGGGGGAGGCGGACTTCTTGTAAAGAACTACCGAGTAGCTCAAGCTTCGTGGGCCCTGTGACCCAATAGTCGCTGGCTGGCAACTCTGGAATAATACCTCATTAACTGAAGATGGTCACTATAGTAAGAATGGGGAGGGGAAAATGATCAGGGATAGTGATTTCATTTACTTTCCTAAAGTCCACCACAGGTCGAAATGAGCCATCCTTTTGGGGGGATAAAAGTGATGAATCCACAGGGAATGTGATTCTTGAATGACTCCTTGAGCAAACATGTCATCCACCACCAGTAAGTGCTCTATGAAGGCACACACAAGGATGAGCACCTGGCTGATGGTCAATACGATGGGCATTTCCCCTGGTACTGATATTGTGTTTGATCACTGGAAATCACTGTCCATACACTGAAAATGTTAAAAAAAAATTGTCCAGTTTTAGCAAGGGTGGCAAAGAGGCAAAGACACCACACCTAAAACTCACTCAATCTGCTACTGCATGTACTGTTTCTGCCCACAAACTTCACCCATAACTATCTAACAGAAATCACTAGAGGAACAACAAAACTTACCAGCAGTGAACCCACGTCTCGTTGTTTTGGGCCGCGGCGATCTAGTCGCTCACTGTTCACATGAGCCTTGGTGTTGTCCTGTGAGGGCTTCACATGCACGTCAGCTGCCCCGTCTTCCTGAGGAAGGCGCAGGTGAGGCGGATGACAGCTTCCTGGCGTGAGGGGTGGACGCCTGCCGCCGCCAGCACCGTGGGCAGGTCAAAGGTGGGCACGTCCAGGGCGCGGAGTCGGTGTCGGAGCAGCACTCGCTGGGAGTGGTGGCGTGGGCAGTGCAGCAGAAGGTGCTCAATGGTGTCGACGGTCCTGCACCAGCAGGGGCAGTGATAGTCAGGGGACAGGCGGTGGAGGTGAGCGCCGAGGTGTGTGTGGCCCAGGGCCCAGGCGGAGGAACCTCAAGGCCACGTCCAGGACGCGGAACGTTTTCCTCACCCACGGCTGTGGGAAGGAGTTGGTGCGGTACTGGCCCATGAAGGTGGTGTCGTCCCATGAGGCGTGGCAGGTACGGGAGATGAGGCGTTTGGCCGTGTAGAGTGGCAGGGGAAGCGGCGTTATGTTTACCTCCGGCCATGTTTTCTTTTGAACTCGTTGCTGCAGCGACGGTGGCGTACCCTAGCGGCGACGCCGCCGCTGGAGGCGGTCGATTCAAATTGCCTCATTCCGAACCTAATGCGCTATATTATCACATCCTCAGTCAATTTATTTCATAATATGTTACAAACATTCAACGAGGAGTTATTTTCTTTGTAAGGCAAGTGTTATAAACGCTTTTAACCAGTAGCTACAAGGATGTAGGGGTCGAATGAAATGACTAACACATTAGTCACGATCTTTTTGACGAAGGATTTGACTAACTTTGGTTTTGTGTGCAGCATTCTGCACGAAAGTTTTTCTTTCCCACTGAGTAGTTTTGTGTGTGGAAGAAAACAAACTCATTTTAAAGATCGCTAAAGAGGAAAAGAAATATGAAAATGAGACGTGCATGTGTTGAATTTAGAGAGAGAGAGAGAGAGAGATGAATTTCACTCTCTCTCTCTCTCTCTCTCTCTCTCTCTCTCTCTCTCAGCAATCCGCTTTTTTTCTTGATTATCTTTCTTTTCGCCAGAACTTTCTTTTTCTTTATAGCCATTTCCTCAACCTTCATTAATATATTAACCCATTTTGCATTTCTCAGTTTTTTCCCTTTTATCTTTTTTTTTCACTCTGCTATTCATAATTCATCGTATTTTCTTTATTATTTTTTATAAGATTCACGATTTATATTCATACACATCATCATCATCATCATCATATTTTTTCAGTCTTTCTTTACATCACAGAAAAAAATAGAGGCGAATAAATACACTTTCAAGTCGTCTCCGCCAGTTCTTCTCCTTCGCGCAGTTGCTATCCATATACAGGGGCCTTGTCCGCCCTCGTATGGAGTATGCATCTCACGTGTGGGGGGGCTCCACTCACACAGCTCTTCTGGACAGAGTGGAGTCTAAGGCTCTTCGTCTCATCAGCTCTCCTCCTCCAACTGATAGTCTTCTACCTCTTAAATTCCGCCGCGATGTTGCCTCTCTTTCTATCTTCTATCGATATTTCCACGCTGACTGCTCTTCTGAACTTGCTAACTGCATGCCTCCCCCCCTCCCGCGGCCCCGCTGCACTCGACTTTCTACTTATGCTCATCCCTATACTGTCCAAACCCCTTATGCAAGAGTTAACCAGCATCTTCACTCTTTCATCCCTCACGCTGATAAACTCTGGAACAATCTTCTTTCATCTGTATTTCCTCCTGCCTACGACTTGAACTCTTTCAAGAGAAGGGTATCAGGACACCTCTCCTCCCGAAATTGACCTCTCTTTCGGCCACCTCTTCTAATTCTTTTTTAGGAGCAGCGAGGAGCGGGCTTTTTTTTTATTATTGTTTCCTTTTTCTGTGCCCTTGAGCTGTCTCCTTAGTTGAAAAAAAAAAGAACTTTCTTCCTTTACTTCCTCTCCTTTTCAAATAATTTCCGATTATCATGCATTTGTCTTGCTATTTTTTCTTCCCTTCATGCAAACTTGACTCAACTCTCTCTCTCTCTCTCTCTCTCTCTCTCTCTCTCTCTCTCTCTCTCTCTCTCTCTCTCTCTCTCTCTCTCTCTCTCTCTCTCTCTCTCTCTCTCTCTCTCTCTCTCTCTCTCTCTCTCTCTCTCTCTCTCTCTCTCTCTCTCTCTTTTCCCTTCGGCCAAAAAATTCACTTCACATACAATCGTATCTCTCTCTCCTTTCTCTTTGTATTCATCATTTTTTTTAAACTTTTTTATTTCCATTATTTTCTCTCTCGTGTTGTCCTTCTCACTCTTTCTTTCCATAATTTCCTCTTCCTTCTTGTCCTTCTCTTTGTTTTCCTTCATGTCTTCCTGCAATTCTTCTTCCTTACTGTTTTCCATCTGCATCTTTTCTTTTGCCTCTTTTTCCTCTTCCTCCTTTTCCTCATAGTCCTCTTACTTTCTTGTTTCCTATTTTCTTTCTTCCTCTTCCACTTTCCTATTTAATTATATTTTTTTCTTCCTTTTTTCCTTTTTTTTCTTTTTTTTTCTATTTCTTCTACTTCTTCATTCTCTCCGTTTTACTATTTTTATTATTACTATTTTGCCCATTTTTTCCCTCCTTCTCCTCCTCCTCCTCCTCTTCTTCCTCCTTTTCTGTTGGAAATATGAAGTCATTTTTATACATAAGCCTTGTTACCGATTCAAGGGGGTGGAGGAGGAGGAGGAGGAGGAGAGGAAACATGGAAATATGGACTAGCAGGCTTAACGAAAACACGATGAAGAGGACGAAGAAGAGGAAACATGGAAACATGGAAATGCAGGCAACAGAAAGCCTATTGGCTCATTACGAGGTCGCCCGCTTGGGTGATTTAATCTGCTCGACCGCCACTTGGGGCTTGGTGAGCAGATGAAAGCACCTCGATATTGAGGAGCAGATGGAAGCCCCTCGTTATTCAGTTTACTCCTGACGCAGGGAAATGACGGTCGATTCTATATATGAAGGAGTTGATGGTATTCGCATTTACTACTTCTGAGGGAAGATTGTTCCAGTGGCGGATGACTCGGTTTGAAAAGAAACTCCTTCCAATGTCTGTGGTACATCGACTCGACTGAATGGGTAAACCGTTATTTCTAGTTCTTGAGTTGGTTTGCAGTTCAAAGAATTTGGAGTAATCGACGTTATTGAGCTTTTTTAGATACTTGAAGACTTGAATCATATCCCCTCGTAGGCGTCTTTTCTCCAATGTAAAGAGATTGAGTCGCTTGAGTCGTTCCTCGTACGGTTGAGCCCTGAAGGTTGGAATCATCTTTGTGGCGCGTCGTTGAATCCTTTCCAGTAAAGCAATGTCCTTTCTGTAATTGGGAGACCAGAACTGCACTGCATACTCGAGGTGCGGTCTTACCATGGAACTATACAAGGATAGTATCACGTCTGGTGTTTTACACTCGAAGTTCCTCGCTATGAACCCGAGCATAATGTTGGCCTTGTTGTATGCTTTTTTAGTGATTCGCGTGTTTCAGGTCACTGCTGATAGTGACTCCAAGATCCTTTTCCTCCTGCATCGCTTGCAGAGGTCTCCCATTCATGATGTATGTGTGGTTACTATTTTGGGACCCAATGTGCATGACTTTGCATTTGTCAACATTAAAAGACATTTGCCATTTTTTCGACCATTCGATAATGTGATTGAGGTCTTTCTGAATGATTTCGCAGTCGGTCTTTGTGAGGGCATCTCCACCCACCTTGGTGTCATCTGCAAATTTCGATATTGTGGATTTCTGTCCTGATTCTAGGTCATTGATATATATGATAAAGAGGATGGGTCCCAGCACTGACCCTTGAGGCACTCCACTAGTGACTGGTAGCCAATCGGAAGGCTGTCCGTTGAGTAGTACTCGTTGTTTTCTGTCGGTGAGCCAATCTCTTATCCACGCGATCAGATTGGCTCCGATGCCCGCCGAGTGCAGTTTCTTAAGGAGTCGCTCGTGCGGTACCTTGTCGAAGGCTTTCTGAAAGTCCAGGTATATAACATCACTGGGGATGTGGGCATCCCAGTTCTTATATATACCTTGGAAGAGGTCTAATAAATTCGTTAGGCAGGAGCGCTTGTTTCTGAAGCCATGCTGGGTGTCGGAGATTATATTATTGTTTTCTAGAAACTTAACAAGTTTATCTCTAATAATCTTTTCGAGTATTTTTCCTGCCACTGATGTCAAACTTATGGGCCTGTAGTTTAATGCAACGCTTTTGTCTCCTTTTTTGAAAATCGGTGTTACGTTCGCCATCTTCCAGTCTTCCGGGACCTTGTTTAGTTGAACTGACCGGTTGAATATGATAGTGAGTGGTTGAAGTATTTGTTGTTTAAGCTCTTTTAATAACCGCGGGGACAAACTGTCGGGTCCCGTTGACTTGTTCGTGTCGAGTTTGTCCAAGTACTTTTTTACTTCTTGGTCGCATATTGAGTCAATTTCAAGCGGCGTGATCTCACTCGGCGGGGCAGGGCTCTCGGGTATGGTTTCGATGTCCTCGACTGTGAATACGGATGCGAAGTTACTGTTGAGGATTCTGGCCATCTGTTTACTGTCCTGAGTTACAGATCCAGTCTCGTCTGTCAGGGGACCAATATTGGATTTTACTTTCTTTTTCGATCTTATGTACGTGAAGAATTTCTTGGAGTTAGTTTTGATTTCGCGCGCTATTTGCTTTTCATAGTTGCGTTTGCTACTCCGAATAAGGCTGCGACAAGCTCTGAGGCTGTTGTGGTACTGTGTGCTGGCTTCGGCCGTAGCATTCTCTTTCATCAAATTATAATTCCTTTTTTTTAGGTTTACTGCCCTTTTTATTTCTCTGGTCATCCACGGTGGATCTACGGCCCCATTTACTCGCCTGGATTTCGTAGGCACTGTAGCCTTCTCTACTTGCAACAGCTTATCTCTGAAGACGTTCCACGCGTTGTCGATTGTATTGTCGGTGATGTCAAGTTGGTCCCAGGTCGTAGGGGGAAGCAGTGCACGGGCTACGTTGAAATTTCCTTTTTTGTAATCTGGTATCACTGATGGATTACCTACGAGTTTGTGACATATGTTGATATTAAAACGGATTAAGTGGTGATCGCACCCATTAAGTTTCTCACCAACTGTACAGTCGCGAATGAGGTCGGGGTCGCTTACTAATACCAGATCCAGCAGATTGTTTTCTCTTGTTGGTTGAGTTACAACTTGAGTGAGGAACGAATCCTCCACCATTTCTAAAAGCCTGTTACCCTCTTGATCTCCAGTCATCAGTCCCCAGTCAATGTTAGGGCAATTAAAGTCCCCAATTATAATTGCTTCCTTGCTTTGTGTTAGAGAGTGAATCTCTTCGTAGAGGGCAGTGTCATCGGCTGCCTGTTGTTTCGGAGGCCTGTATACGGTTGCAAGTGTTAGTTTCTTGTTATTTGCGGTTATTTCCACATAGACAGAATCGTATTTCTCTCCGTCCTGTTTGTCTATTTTTATGGCAGGGAGTGTACTTTTTACGTAGCAAACTACTCCTCCTCCTTTCTTGTGCTTTCGACTTTTGTGGAAGCTTTCGTACCCAGGGAATGACATTTCGGATTCTACATGGGTAGAGTTGGCCCAAGTCTCTGTGATGGCTACCACATCTGGTTTCTCTGTTGCAATATACGCCCTAATTTCGTCCTTTTTGGGTATTAAACTACGTGCATTTGTGTACATGATAGAAATGTGGCCGTGACGAATTGTACCAGTTCGCTTGTCGGAGGCATGGTTAGTTACACAGTTTCTTGTGAGTCGCACTGACGCTACGGGTTGGTTGATCAAGGGCTGCCTTTGCCCCGTCCTCGCCCGCCGTTTTTTGAAAGGCTTTTCGAAAAGCTTTTCACTGCCTCGTCCAGAAGCCTCCCGAAACGCGCCGATCCAACCTCATTCAGATGTAGTCCATCGTTCCAAAACAAGTCTGGGCGCTCAAGGAAGTGGTGCCAGGCATTTGTGAACGCCACGCCTTCATAGTCACAAATTTCCTTCAGACTAGTATTGATGTTGCTCGCTTTGCTGTTGAAGCCGGCGTAGGCGCTGATTCTGGGTAGAATTCCAGAGACAATGACGTGAGGGGACTTGGTCTTGTAACGCCGAATGACCTGACGGTATTTTGATAGTAGGGCCTGAGTTTGAGTAGACTGAACGTCATTTGTCCCCGCGTGAATCAAATAAACTGTGTCTTCCTTCGCGAGTTCCGTGACAGCATCGACAGCTGAAGTAATGTCGTCCAGTTTGGCTCCCGGAATACAATAACGCCTCCGCGTCTCTGTATTCCTGCCGCAGAATTCCGTTAATTGACCTCTAACCAGCGAGTCCCCTACAAGTCTAACAGATGTTTTCAGCTTGTCTGTGCCCCGAAACTGTGTCTGATCTACGCAGACCACAGCAGGAAGAATGGTCTTGTGGCGTCTAATGGATGAGTAGTGAGGAGTGGGAGTATGGTGGCGACTGGACGTGGAGGCGTTAGGAGGGCTGGTAGAGGAGAGGGACAAGGGGGAGCCAAGGGAAGATGAGGAAGAGGCGGAAGGGGTTGACTGCAGGGGAGTAGAGGAGGAGGATGTTGAGGATGTGGAGGAGGGGGCAGAGGCGGAGGAGGAGGAAGGGGAGGAAGGGGTGGACTGGGGAGGCGGAGAGGAGGAGGATGTTGAGGATGTGGAGGAGAGGGCAGAGGCGGAGGAGGAGGAGGGGGCGGTCGGGGTTGACTGGGGAGGAGGATGTTGAGGAGGTGGAGGAGGGAGAAGAAATGTATGAGGAGGCAGCAGAGGCGGAGGAGGAGGAAGAGGAAGAAGGGGTTATTGGGGGAGTAGAGGAGGATGATGTTGATGATGTGGAGGAGGGGCAGAGTTGGAGGAGGAAGGGCGGAAGAGAAGAGTGAGGAAGAGGAAGGGGAGGAGGAAGAGTAGGTGTGGTGGTGATGGTGGGATGGGTGGGGAGGGGCGGGGGTGATGGCGGTGCTGGTGGTGGAGGGTGAAGAGGGAGAAGAAGAAGACGAAGAAGACGAAGAAGAAGACGAAGAAGAAGACGAAGAAGAAGAAGAAGAAGAAGAAGAAGAAGAAGAAGAAGAAGAAGAAGGGAGTTGAGGGTGTGACGTCACGATGTCCCAAAGTAAAGAATTGGAGCGTTGTAGATCCTCGTTGGTTGTTTGTAGTGCCTGAATACGTAAGTCTAAGACACAGTACCTACACATCGAGTCGCTGGTTTGGTAGTGAGTCGCAGCATATTTCTTTGAACAATTACAGCAATTGAAATAGTTGGACGGCATGATTACTTCTTTTTTTATTTACTGTTGCAAGACGATATATCGGTGAGCTTTACAGTTAAGATGAATTTTGTATCCGCGTGGGCTATGGTGAACACCTGGAGGGAGGCGGCTTTAAATCGGTCGAGTCACGCGGGAGAGTTTGAGGTGTGGCGTCTATGAGGGCCCACACGTGTTTTCCCTCTGGGATTAAAATTCTCTGGGGGATTAAAATTTTCCTCCTTTTCAAAACAGGTGTGCTGGTATACGGGTCAAGCTTTGTACTTCTACGTTAGTGACAGATTTTCTACGTTAGTTAGACACAAGAAGCTCACTGTCTTTCACTGGGTGCTGTGTTAGGTCGTGTAGTTGTAATCCTACTGAGGAAAGACAGGAAACACAAAAAAGTCGATATATAACTTAAACGCTCAGCTCAGCAGGGAAGTCCTCTCACTGTAAGGTAATCCTCGCAACACTTCAAACACTAGTTAGACGCGTCACAGCACTGAGTTAGACGTTAATTAATTAGGTTGAGTGGTGCTAAATAAGACAAGTAAACAAGCACAGTTAGTCGTTCGATTTCTGAGAAGGCGTACGGGCCTATTTAAGTAACGGTTAATTAAAAACGTGGATGAACGGATTTCAAAAGTTGTGACGTTAAAATGTAGCACACGGAGTCGATTTACACACACGGAGTCGATTTACACACACGGAGTCGATTTACACACAAAATAACAAGTGTCGTTTCACCAGACGAGGCGAAAAGCAAGGTTAAGGTTTGATGCCGGTAGGGCAGCGAGGTCAACGTCCGTCCCTTTGAGGAGGTCAGGCGAAGGAAAGGGCGGGAAAAACATGTGTATAGAGTAAAAAGATAAAGGAGGAGGAGGATTTAGAGGAGGAGGAGGAGGAGAAGGAGGAGGAGGGAAAGGAGAGAAGATGAAGGCGGGGCCAAAAAAAGGTAAAAGTGGGAAAAAAAGGAAAGGGGGGAATATTTAGAGGAAAGTTCGCGGAGAAAATGGGGAAGGGCAAATGGGAGAAAAAAAGCGAAAACACGATGAAGATTAGGAAGAAGAGGAGGAGAAGGAAAGGGCGGGAAAAACATGTGTATAGAGTAAAAAGATAAATATATACAAAAAAAAAGTTATTTTTGGGAAGTGACAGTAGAGAAGAACAAAGAAAGGAAGGAAATGAATATATGAAGCCATGAAGGAAAGAGGGAGGAAACTACACCCACACAAAAGGGGGAGATGGAGAAATGTAATGAAACTGAATGTAAAAGGGACTGTACAATCATGTGATGAATAGCGTGAGAGAAAAGGAGAGGACGGAAGAGGAACAGCATGAAGACATGAGACGGAATAAAACAAAAGAATCTGGATCTGGATCTGGATACATGATGCGCAGGGCACCCGCACAGGTGCATAACACGCATATTTGTGTTGGCTGTTGGGGGAACGGGGGAGCCAAGTGTGCAGGGGAGGGAAGTGGATCAAGTGTAATTGTTAGTGTTGGTGTGTTGTGATGACAAGTGAGTGTGTATCTGTTTTCTGAATGAGTCTATTGTACCGCAGTCTAAAATCTGATGAGGGAGGCTGTTCCAGTCACGTATGGTGCGTGGAAAGTATGAGTGCTTGTATGCGTCAGTGTTAGTGTGATATGTTTGGTATTTATGGATGTGTGTGTTACGAGTACGTTGACAGTTTGCGTTGTGTAGGTATGTGTGTGGGTCAATGTCAATGTGAGTGTTTGATATCTTGTACACAATTGTAAGTCTGTGTGCTTGTCTGCGTATGTGAAGAGGTTCCATGATTATCTGTTGTTTGATCCGTGTTGTGATGCCAGGCGTTCGAGTGTAATTGTTTGTAATGAACCTAGACGCCTTGGTTTGATTTGTTCTAACCTATCAATGTTTCTGTGTGTGTAAGGATCCCACACCGTGGAGCAGTATTCCAGTGTTGGTCTCACAAGTGTGTCATAAGCTGTGTGTAATGTCAGGTGTGCAGTTATGTAAATTCCTCCTCAGGAACCCCAGAGTTCGGTTGGCTGTGGCACTGATGTGGTCTATGTGGGTGTTGAACTTAAGGTTAGTGGATAGGTGGACACCAAGATACTTGTGTATGTGTGGACTGATTCTAGTTCTGAATTATGGAGAGTGTAAGTGTGATGGATGGGGTTGTGAGCTCTGGTGAATCTTAACAGCTTGCATTTGTCTGGTCGGAAGTGCATCTGCCAGGTGCGCTCCCACCGCTGGAGGGCGTCCAAGTCTTTTTGTAGCAGTCTCCAGTCGTCAGCAGTCTTTACTGCTTTAAACAGGAAACTATCGTCTGCAAATAGTCTAGTGGAAGAGTTAGGCGTTGAGAGTGGAAGATCGTTAATGTACAAGAGGAAAAGAAGGGGACCTAGAACGGTCCGATCCGTCAAGAAGAACACGTTGAGTCCTGTTAGTAAGAAATGCAGTGATCCAGTGAAGAATAGGTCCTGAAATACAGTAATATTGCAAGTTTAATGTTAGTCTTTTGTGCGAGACTTTGTCGAAGGCTTTGGCAAAATCTAAAACAATAGTGTCAACTTGTTTAATGTCACGTCGGTCAAGTAGCCTCGTGGTGTCGTGGAATGCAGTAATGAGTTGCGAATGGAGATTAATGATAGAGGGGAAAATAACGGAGAGGGTGTATGAGGAAGGAGAGGGGAAAACAAACAGTAATAAATAAGATAAAAGAGGAGACAGTAGAACACAGAAAAAAAAGGGGAGAGGGAAAAAACGAAAGATAAGGCAGAAAAGGAAGCATGCGTGTCAGAAAGAGAGGGGAACGATGAGGAAGGGAGAGAAAGGGAAGAGAAATAAAAAGGAGAAAGTAGGACAGAGGCGTGGCGAATGAAGGGGAAAGATGAGGAAGCAGTTGGTATGTATGAGAGAGAGAGAGAGAGAGAGAGAGAGAGTGAGAGAGAGAAAGAGAGAGAGAGAAATATGACCGAAAAATATAAAGAAATGAACCACAAATTTGATAATGAGGTAAACACAAGAAATTGGAAGCTGATGAGACAGTTGAGTTAGAAGAGAAAAAAAACAAAAAAGTGGCGAGGAATTAAAGAGGAGGAGGAGGAGGAGGAGGAGGAGGAGGAGGAGGAGGAGAAGGAGGGGGAGGTAGAGGAGGAGGAGGAGGAGGAGGAGGAGGAGGAGGAGGAGGAGGAGGAGGAGGAAGGGGGGAGGAGGAGGGGGGGAGGAGGATGAGGAGGAGGGGGGGAGGGGGAGGAGAGGAGGGGGAGGTGGGAGGTGGGAGGAGGAGGAGGGATAAGACCTGCTCAGTAAATTACTTCCTCTCCGTCAGTGTCGGGGTCAAGTTGAAGGGAAGAGGAAAAAAAGGAAAAAGAAGGCCGTGTGTGTGTGTGTGTGTGTGTGTGTGTGTGTGTGTGTGTGTGTGTGTGTGTGTGTGTGTGTGTGTGTGTGTGTGTGTGTGTGTGTGTATGTGTGTATGTGTGTGTGTGTTATGGTTTTATTGCTGAGGAAGCATATACGAAAACACTTAGTACATAAATATGGTGTCTGGGTTATAGTTAGCATGGAAATAGGAAAACAGATAGCAAGAAAAGCAGCTCACATAAGGTTCCAGAGCCTTCGAACTCCCGCTAACTTTGAGCTTTACATTTCAGCCCGGAATCGTGCCAAATCTATTCTCCGACTTACCAAAACTTATTTCATTAATAGAAAATGTCAACACCTTGCTTCTTCTAATTCTTCCCGTGACTTCTGGCATCTACCCAAAAATATCTCCTCCAGTTTCACTTCTTCCTCTTTCTCTCCTCTCCTTAACCCTGACGGCACCACTGCCGTCTCTTCTATCTCTAAAGCTGAAGTCTTCGCTCTAACTTTCTGTAAGAACTCCACCCTGAACGATTCTTGGCATATTCCTCCTACTCATCCCCCCTCTGACTCCTTTATGCCTGTTATTAAGATTCTTCCAAATGATGTTTTCTATGCCCTCTCTGGCCTCAGCTCTCAGAAGGCTTATGGACCTGATGGAGTGCCTCCTATTGTCCTTAAAATCTGTGCTTCTGTGCTGACACCCTGCCTGGTTAAACTCTTTCGTCTCTGCCTATCAACATCTATCTTTCCTTCCTGCTGGAAGTATGCCTTTGTACAGCCTGTGCCTATGAAGTCTGACCGTTCCAATCCCTCAAACTACCGCCCTGTAGCTTTACTTTCCTGTCTATCTAAAGCTTTTGAATCAATCCTTAACCGGAAGATTCAAAAGCACCTTTACACTTCTAACCTTCTATCTGATCGCCAGTATGGGTTCCGCAAAGGGGGTTCTACTGGCGATCTTCTTGCTCTCTTAACTGACTCTTGGTCATCCTCTCTTAGCCGTTTCGGTGAAACTTTCTCTGTTGCGCTAGACATATCGAAAGCCTTCGATAGGGTCTGGCACCAGTCTTTACTTTCCAAACTGCCCTCTTTCGGATTCTATCCCTCTCTCTGTTCCTTTATTTCCAGTTTCCTTTCCGGCCGTTCTATCTCCGCGGTGGTAGACGGTCACTGTTCTTCCCTTAAACCTATCAACAGTGCTGTTCCACAGGGCTCTGTCCTATCACCCACTCTCTACCTGTTATTCATCAATGATCTTCTTTCCATAACAAACTGTCCTGCCCACTCATACGCCGACGACTCCACTCTGCATTATTCAACTTCTTTCAATAGAAGACCCTCTCAACAGGAAGTACACGACTCCAGATTGGAGGCTGCAGAACGCTTAACCTCAGACCTTGCTATCATTTCCAATTGGGGCAGAATGAACCTTGTGTCCTTCAATGCCTCAAAAACTCATTTTCTCCATTCATCAATTCGACACAATCTTCCAAACACCTATCCTCTATTCTTCGACAACACTCAGCTATCACCATCTTCAACACTAAACATCCTCGGTCTATCCTTAACTCAAAATCTCAACTGGAAACTTCACATCTCCTCTCTCGCTAAATCAGCTTCCTCGAGGTTGGGCGTTCTGTATCGTCTCCGCCAGTTCTTCTCCCCCCTGCAGTTGCTATCCATATAAAGGGGTCTTGTCCGCCCTCGTATGAAGTGTGGTGGGGCTCCACTCACACAGCTCTTTTGGACAGAGTGGAGTCTAAGGCTCTTCGTCTCATCAGCTCTCCTCCTCCTACTGATAGTCTTCTACCTCTTAAATTCCGTCGCGATGTTGCCTCTGTTTCTATCTTCTATCGATATTTCCACGCTGTCTGCTCTTCTGAACTTGCTAACTGCATGCCTCCCCTCTTCCCGCGGCCCCGCTGCACACGACTTTTTACTCATGCTCATCCCTATACTGTCTAAACCCCTTATGCAAGAGTTAACCAGCGTCTTCATTCTTTCATCCCTCACGCTGGTAAACTCTGGAACAATCTTTCTTCATCTGTATTTCCTCCTGCCTACGAAATGAACTCTTTCAAGAGAAGGGTATCAGGACACCTCTCCTCCCGAAATTGACCTCTCTTTCGGCCACCTCTTCTGATTCTTTTTTAGGAGCAGCGAGTAGCGGGCTTTTTTTTATTATTGTTTTCTTTTTTGTGTGCCCTTGAGCTGCCTCCTTTGTTGTAAAAAAAAAATTAATAAAAAAAAAAAAAATAAATAAATAAAAAAAAAAATATATATATATATATATATATATATATATATATATATATATATATATATATATATATATATATATATATATATATATATAAGAACCTCCCGTCCATTAGATACACTTACGTAAAACCTCCACAACCATCTACGCATCAATAAATGAAAAAAAAGAATACCAACTTTCAGCCAGTGAGTGAGTGTGGCTGACGTCAAGAATCCAAAGAACAGCTTTTTATATTAGGAAAAAACTACTTCCCCAACAAAAACTCTTCATAAGCATTGACACACCTTCGCTACAATAAGTCAATCAAACAAGAATAACAGCAGAAGGAGAAAGTCTAAGGTTCACTCAAAGAATCTCCACAACACCCTTGTGCAGCAAACATAAACCACTTGTAGCCTCCCCCCCCAAAAAAATCATTCGTAAAAAAACAAAAAAATAAATAAAAATATCTTACTAAAAAATCTTATTCGCCACAGTCTCCGCCGCCAAAGCCGCGTTCTGACGGTGTTTTATCCGCGCCTCTTTGCCCGCTGAGCACCGAGGCCACGCGCAGCTATACCGTACACCCCACCTTGACCTTTACTTCACCCTCTTCCCCGCGTCTGAGCCTACGGGAATTATTTGGCACCAGACGATGCATGAGAGATGACGTCAGTGTTTCCAAACACCCGAACACTGATACCCGAACGACGTTTTTCTTCTCTCACCTTCGCTTTCCTTGAAGGTACTCTGCCGCCTCGTGTGGCTTGTGATGGAACATGAGCCTTTACGGCTGTTGTTTTTGTACGGGGAGAGAAGGATGTGTGAGAAGAGGAGGAAGAGCAGGACGTACGGAAAACACGTCAAGGCCTATAAAAAACGATACAAAGATAAACAGAAAATTACAAGACCTAAGGAGAAATGGCATTAAAACACAACCCAGGCAAAAAAAAAAAAAAAAAAAAAGACCTCAGGAAAAACAAACAAATTAATATCTACATAAAAAAATAACCGACCAAAAAACGATATAGGAACAAAAGCAAGATCTATAAAAAAAATAGGTCTAATTAAACCCCACGAAGTTCGGTATAGCACTTAGAATTACTGAGTTAATCTTTATATTATTAGCAACCAACGACATTAATTAATTAATTAATTAATTAATTAATTAATAATTAAATAATTAATTAATTAATTATTTCTTAACCTACGCAGATACCTCATATGAATTAAAGATTAAACATCAACAAATTCAAAGACTAATATTGTCAAAGTTTTCAGTCACATTTCCCAACAACACTGAATTAATCTCGACACATTTATTAACTAGCGAACATGAAATAATCTATGCCGCCCGCCGCCTCGCGCTACTCGCAACTTGAGCACGAAAAAAAGTAAAATGATCCGCGTCGTGTTTTCATCACGCCTGACATTACTGAATTAGTCTTGACACCTTTCACGACTATCGCACATTTATGAAATCTGCTCTTCATTATGTTCCTTTACCTGAAAACTTAGTTAATCCGGCGGCCATTTACAACAAAAAAATATTACATCTGTTACTCGTTATTTAAACATAAAAAAAACGCTAACCTATGTATCAAAGAAGCACACTATATTTTTCATGCATAAGCTTATCAATATATACGCCACCTGTTCTACTCGTGACCTCACCTGACCTTACTTTGTCCACGTAAATCATAATGCCTTCACCTTTCCTCCTCTCCCTCTTTCTCCTCCTTGTCCTCCGCCTCTTCGCTCGTCCCTCCCTCCCACACCTGTCCTTCACCTTCCCCCTCTTCCTCCTCCCTCTCCTCGTCCGTCCCTCCCTCCCCCACCTCCCTCTCCCGTTCAACTACTCCTCCTTCCTCCTCCTCCTCCTCCTCCTCCTCCTCCTCCTCCTCCTCCTCCCCCTCCCCCTCCTCCTCCAATTCCTCGCCTTCCTCTTCCGTCCCCCTCTCCCTCACCCTCCTACTCCTCCTCCTCTCCCTCTTTCTCCTCCTTGTCCCCCGCCTCCTCGCTCGTCCCTCCCTACAACACCTGTCCCTTACCTTCCCTTTCCCTCTTCCTCCTCCCTCTCCTCGTCCGTTCCTCCCTCCACCACCTCACCCTTCCCTTCTTCCTCTTCCTCCTCCTCCTCCCCTTTCCACCTTCCACCTCTTCCACAATTTCTCCTCGTTCTTCACAGCAGGTCACTCCCCACCTTTCCCGCTCTCCCTCCTCTTCCCTCACCCCTACACCCACCCCTCCTTCTAGCCCCTCTCCTGGTCGTCGGGTGTTCGTGGTTGGTGATAGTCAGGTGCGTTTTGTTGACAGGTATTTTTTCTCCAAGGATAAGAGCAGGACGAGGGTGTGTTTCCCAGGGGCATATATCATTCAGGATTGAGGCGTGCATGGCACGCTGTGGCGGAAACGACGTTTCTCGTGTGCCAAGCGAGGACCTTCTCCGGCGTTTAAGGGAATTGTTAGGTAGGATACGGGACTGTGGTGGGTCGCCGGTAGTGCGTGACTCTGCCGAGGAGGGGCGTTGGCGATGGATGGCTGTCCAGGGCGATAGCAGTGAACAGCAGACTTGCTGAGCACTGCGAGCGCAATGGGTGGCTGTTCGTCGACAATTGGGACCTCTTCTTTGGCAACGACGCCCTCTACGCCCGTGACGGGATACACTTGACGTTCAAGGGTGTTGAGGCTCTCTCAGACTCCCTTGAGCGAGCACTTGGTACCCTGAGGTTTTTTTTAGTATAGGCGAGGGGGGGAGGAGCAATGGGAGGAGTAATGGGAGGGGACATCTAGCTCATAATATAACCAGGCAGCTTAGAAGTAATTCTAGAGGAGTAACAGAGGACGGGCTAAGAATCTTCTATACTAACAGCAGGAGCCTCAGAAACAAGATAGACTTACTAAGGGGTGAAGCTTGTTCAGAAAATTTTGACATAATAGCGATCACTGAGACATGGATAGACACTGCTAATAGAAATTTTAGATCAGAATTTGAAATAACGGGTTATCAGATGTTTCACAAAGACAGAAGGGGCAGAAAGGGAGGTGGAGTTGCGCTATATGTTAAAGACTCACTTAAATGTTTAGTTAACAACTCAGTCAAAACTAACATGGATTCAGAATCATTTTGGGTGGACGTTTACAAAGGGAAAGAAAAAACTAACTCTAGGAGTTATATACAGGCCACCCAACCTTAACAGGCAGGACACGAGTATATTACTACAGGAGATTGGCAGGGCGAGTAGATATGTCTGCGTAATGGGGGACTTTAATTATAGGAATATAGACTGGGAAGATCTAGTGGGTGACCTGGAAGCCGAGGACTTTCTTGAAGTTATACAAGATAATTTCCTTAAGCAGGTAGTTACTGAGCCTACCAGAGGAGATAACATATTAGACTTAGTCCTAAAAATAATGGGAACTTGCTACGTGAGTTGGAGGTGGGCGAAGAGTTAGGAAATAGTGATCACAGAACGGTTCGTTTTAGCTTAGACTGGGCGGTAACCCGCGAACCAAACCCAGTGTTAGTGCCAGATTTTAGAAGAGCAAACTACGAGGGGCTTCGAAGACATCTTGAAGGGGTAAACTGGGATAATTTAGGGATTCATGAGGGCCAGAACTGCGGATTGGAGAGCCAGGAGAACCAGGTAGAAATGTCTTACAATAATTTAGTTAGAGTAATAGTAGAGGGGCAAGAACAGCATATACCACAGCGAACACTTAGAAAAGAAAACAATGATCCTAAGTGGATGACTCGTGGACTAAAACACGAGATTGGGTTAAAGAAGGGAATTTATCAGAAAATAAATAATGGGGAAACACATCTCAGGGGCCGGTACGTCGAACTATCTAGATTAGTTAAGAAAAACACCAGGATAGCAAAAAAGAACTATGAGATCAAAGTAGCAAATGAGGCGAAAAGTAATCCTAAGGGCTTCTTTCAGATGTATAGAACAAAAACACGGGAGAAACTTGGACCGCTGAAAACAAACACAGGGGAGCTAGTAGAAAATTACGAAAATATGAGCACATTGTTGAACGACTACTTCCTTTCAGTATTCACACAGGAGGATCGAACGACTATACCGGAAAGAGTTCAGGTGTACGAGGGCGGGGATGGCGATAAATTGAGGGATATAATCATTACCAGGCAAGTAGTTCAGGATGAGATAGATAAGCAAGAAGAACAAGTCGCCAGGTCCTGACAGGATATTTCCGAGGGTATTAAAGGAGTTAGGTGATATAATCAGTGACCCACTAACCGACATCTTTAAGATGTCGGTAAATACTAACTATGCCGAGCCTATGGAAAGTAGCTAATGTGACGCCGATTTTTAAAAAAGGGACAGGTCAGTTGCTTCAAACTATCGCCCAATTAGCAACATCGGTTATAGAGAAGATGCTGGAGTCCATAATAGCCAGGAACATTCAGGAGCATTTAGAAACATAGCTTAATTCACGACTCGCAGCATGGGTTCACAAAAGGTAGGTCATGCCTCACCAATCTCTTGTCCTTCTACAATAAAGTATTTGAGGCGGCTGACAGAGATGAAAATTATGATGTAATCTATCTTGATTTTAGTAAAGCGTTTGACAAAGTTCCTCACCAACGACTGTTGCTTAAATTACAGGCTCACGGAGTAGAGGGTAAAGTTTTGAACTGGGTCAAGGCGTGGCTTAGCAATAGGAAGCAAAGAGTGCAAATCAATGGTAAAAGATCTGACTGGGGATGTGTTACGAGTGGGGTCCCACAAGGTTCGGTATTAGGTCCACTTTTGTTTATTATTTATATCAATGACTTAGACACAGGAATTAGTAGTGATGTTAGTAAATTTGCAGATGATACCAAGATCGGTAGTGTAATTGAGTCGGATCAGGACGCTAGTATTCTCCAAGGTGAACTCAACAGATTATATGACTGGGCGGATAAATGGCAGATGGAGTTCAATGTAGGGAAGTGCAGTATTCTGAGTGTAGGTAGGAACAACCCCTCACATAACTATTGCTCAAATGACACTCTCATAAGTAGGTCTGGGTGCAAAATTCACTATAAAAATGTGATATTCGGTAATGAAAATCAATACAGATTAACGAGTGTTGTTCAGCGACTTTCCTTTCCATGTAAAACTTGATGAAGTACCCTCTTTCATGTCTCTCCCGCAGCCTCTCTTCTCAATCTTTTCTTTTTCTCTCACCGCCATAACTTTTCCTTCCTCCCTCCTCTCTTGCATCTTCATCACACTTTTCTCCATCATCACTTTGCTCTTGATTTCTAGGTTTCCTCCATCCCATGCAGTCTCTCTTATTTCACTCTTCCACACACTTCCCTTCTTCCTCCTCTCCTTTGTGTTCTTCCTTACAAAAAATATTTCCTTCCTTGTATCTTTTCAGTTAACTCCCTCGCACACACTTTTCCTTGCCCTCCCTTATGTAAATATAAGGAGGCAAAGCATGCAGGTAGGAAAAAAAGTGAAAAAAGAATCTAAAAGTGTCATCCATCCCGATTAAATCTGAAAAATAAATGGGTTTTAAATATTTCACAAACCAAGACACACACACATACAAACCTACACACATTCATTCATGTTCTTTCTCCCTTCTCTTGATCTCTAATCCCTGTCCACCCTCACTTAGCCGAATTATTCACTTTACAAACTAATAATAGGTAGTAATAATACTCACGTTTCGCTTCCTAAAACACGAACACAAACTATTCCATCTTCAAAAGCCCACCAACTTATGTCCGCCTTTCCCTCCTCCCCTATCTTCCACTTCCGTCCGTCCTTTCCTTCGTCCTTTACTCCATTTCCGTCCGTCCTTCCCTTCATCCATTACCTCCACTTTTCCTCCATCACAAAATGTCCGTCTTTCCCTTCGTCCCTTTCCTCGACTTCCATCCGTCGTTCTTTTCCTTCCTTTCCTCCACTTTTTCCTCCGCCACAAAGGGGCCTCCGAGCACCCTGTTCCCGCCGCCTCTATGAATAAGTAAGTAGCGCCGCCAAACATGGACATAAGAGTTGAGACGCAAGTAAATAATGAACTTGAGTATCCCTTCGCTAGGTCGCGTCGGAAGCCCGTTTTCTTTAGTATTTACCTTTTTGTTGTTTTATGTTGGTTGATGTTTCAGCTTAAAGTGGGTTTGTCCTGCTTCAATCTCCGGGTGAAACCTGTCACCTGTACACTGCAATATTTACTGCTGTGGGGGATGGTTGAACACACACACACACAAACTATATATATATATATATATATATATATATATATATATATATATATATATATATATATATATATATATATATATATATATATATATATATATATATAATACAACAGATTACGTCCTTCATGAATAGATTAGACAAGTGTTTTGAATACAACCAGCAACTAAGATATTACTCATTGTCGTAATAACGTTAAGTTCTTTCGAATACTGGTGTCCTTGTCCGCTTTTATCTCCAGCCCAGTTAGTGGTAGCAGTAATGGTAGTTCTTTCCTCTTTCCTACATAATTTCCATACAGTTTTCCATGCTGCATGGTTCTTTTCCTTTCCTGCCAGCTTTGGCTGGAGGATGAAAGTGAAGGATATATATATATATATATATATATATATATATATATATATATATATATATATATATATATATATATATATATATATATATATATATATATATATATATATATATATATATATATATATATATATATATATATATATATATATATATATATATATATATATATGTAATTTACACAGGAATTGCCACGATAAAGAAAATGTCTTGTGTTGGTGAGTGCCAGTCAGTGCGCTTTTATGGGAGGTGTGTTGCAGGTTCGAAAGTGGGTTGGTAGATTGGGAACACAAAGTGAACACAAAGGGAGAACAAACAACAGCAGACCTGCTGGTCCTTACGAGGCTGTTTGTGACAAGCTACACTAACTATCTAATCAAAGGTGGAAGATGAAGGACAGCAAAGGCGAAGGCTCCTCCCCACCCCCCCATCCCTCCAGCCAAGGCTGGCAGGAAAGGGAAAAGAACCATGCACCATGGAAAAACTGCATGGAAATTATGTAGGAGAGAGGAAAGAACTACCATTACTGCTACCACTAACCGGGCGATAAAAGCGGACAAGGACACCAGTATTCGAAAGAACTTAACGTTATTACGACAATAAGTAATATCTTAGTTGCTGGTTGCATTCAAAACACTTGTCTAATCTATTCATGAAGGACGTAACTGTTGTACTATCAACGACATCACAGGGTAGAGAGTTCTAAACATTAACAACTCGATTGAAGAAGAAGTGTTTAGCTTCGTGCGACGAGAATCTTTTACCACTTATCTTCAAATTGTGATTTCTTCTTGTTCTATTTGATCGATCAATTGTAAAGTAATCTTCCGCATTAATATCACTGAATCCTTTAAACATTTTAAACACTTCTATTAGATCGCCTCGTATTCTTCCTTTTGATAGGCTGAATAAATTTACTTCTTTAAGCCTTTGTTCATATGACAAATTTCTCAACCTAGGAATCATCTTTGTTACTCTTCGTTTTAATATACTTTTTCCGATTTATTATTAAAGACTCGTCCGATGAAGCCAACCAATTTGTCTGCAGTTTTAACTACCTCTGAACAATGCTGACCGGGCTTTAAATCGCTTGATATAGTGATTCCAAGATCCTTTTCTTTACTTACTGCAGAAAGTTGTTGGCCATTCATTACGCACCGAACGCGATTGTTATTTTTTCCGATGTGCAACACTTTACATTTGTCAACGTTAAACTCCATTTGCCATAGATTGGCCCAACGTGCAAGTCGATCTAGATCTGATTGTAAAGCTTCTTCGTCGAGTGTCGCAGTTACTTTACTAGCAATTTTTGTGTCATCAGCAAATTTTGATACTTTGCAAGTGAGCCCATCATCGATATCATTAACACAAATTAAGAAGAGCATGGGGCCAAGCACTGATCCTTGAGGTACGCCGCTTTTGACATCGAGCCAGTTAGATGTAACACCGTTTAGAACTACTCTCTGTTTCCGCTCAGAGAGCCAGTCCGCAAGCCAATTGTGAATGTTACCCGAGATACCGTGCGCCAATAGTTTGCTGAGCAATCGTTGGTAGGGGACCTTATCAAATGCCTTTTGAAAATCCAGATATTTGATATCTACTGATCTGCTTTCATCGAACACCTCAAAAATATAATGAAAAAAATCAAGTTAGTTAGTCAAACACGAACGTTTACTACGGAAGCCATGTTGCGAGTTATTTATTATATTATTTTCTTCGAAGAATTTCACCATATTGTCGCGAATGATAGTCTCCATTAACTTAAAAACAATCGATGTCAGGGTAATTGGTCGACAGTTTACTGGATGAGACTTGTCCCCCTTTTTGAAAATAGGTGTGACATTTGCAAGTTTCCAATTCGACGGAACTTTTCCAGCTGTTAAAGATTTATTGAATATGATGACGAGCGGTTCACAAATTTGATGTTTGATTTCTTTTAAGACCCTAGGGGTAATTTTGTCTGGACCAGGAGCTTTGCTTACTTTAATCTTTTCAATTGTGCGTAAAATGTCACTTTCTACGATGAGCACGCCACTTAACATCTTTTCGGCCCTTCTAACCTCCGGCGGTTGAGGTAATAAACAATCTTCGTCGGTAAATACGGATGCGAAAAAGTTATTTAGGATTGTAGCCATTTCATTTTCATCGTTCGTGTGGTTTCCATTTTCATTAGCAAGCGGTCCGATACCACAAGTGAGTGACTTTTTATTATTTACATAGCTAAAAAATTCTTTAGGATTAGATTTACTCGTTTCCGCTATATATTCTTCAAGATTTTTCTTGCTTCGTTTAATTAATTTCTTGGTTTCGCGGCGAATTCTGTCCAACTCTAGTTTGTCAGCCTCACTCTGAGTTGATATGTACCTACTGTATACGTACGTATCTACTGTATACTGTATGTATTGGTATGTAGTAGGCATGGTGGGTGAGGCAGGGGAGGTAGGGAGGGTGGTTGGTAGGCAGTTTGATGGGTAGGAAGGGAGGGAGGGAAGGAGGGAAGGCAGGAGGTAACTAGGAAGGTCGTTATGGACCCACCCTCCGTACGAACACACCACAGCCCCTGACCTCCTCTCCCACCTCACCCAACCATCAACCTCCCTCATTTCCCTCCTCCTTCCCTTCAGTCACCCGTCAACCCACTCACCGACCCAACTTGTTGTGATTCTGTTTGTGTGTGCGCCAGTCAATGTGTTTTATGGGACTCAGTCTTGTGTTTGTGTGTGTGGCAGTCAGTGTGTTTTATGGGACTCAGTCTTGTGTTTGTGTGTGTGCCAGTCAGTGTGTTCTATTGGACTCAGTCTTGTGTTTGTGTGTGTGCCAGTCAGTGTATTTGTGTGTGTGCCAGTCAGAGTGTCTTTAAAGGAGGTGTGACGCAGGTTCGCATGTGTGTGGGTAGATTGGTAGGCAGGCGTCGGGAGTGAGGAGCAGAGAGGGAAGGAGGTCGGCAGGTAGGAAGGTAGGTAGGTAGGAAGGGAGCTAGGGAAGGAGGGAACTAAGGAAGGTTACTAGGAAGGTAGTCATAGACCTACTCTCTCCACCTGTACGATCCCATCACATCTCTTCCCTTCTCTCCCACTCTGCCTATCCCTACCCACCCATCAGCCTGCCCTCTCCCTCCTCTCTCCTTACACCCCCGCCCACCAGCCCACTCACCCACCCACTTCGTATAGGGTTGTTTGGGGTGACTGAGTCTTATGTTTTTTTGTGCGGAGTCTTGTGGTTTTTGGACTTTTGGGGCATTTACGTGTTTCGTTTTAATTACGAGCGTTTACGAGTTTCGTTTTAATTACGGGCGTTTACGAGTTTCGTTTTAATTACAGGCGTTTACGTGTTTCGTTTTAATTACGGGCGTTTACGTGTTTCGTTTTAGTTACGGGCGTTTACGTGTTTCGTTTTAGTTACGGGCGTTTACGTGTTTCGTTTTAATTACGGGCGTTTACGTGTTTCGTTTTAATTACGGGCGTTTACGTGTTTCGTTTTAGTTACGGGCGTTTACGTGTTTCGTTTTAGTTACGGGCGTTTACGTGTTTCGTTTTAGTTACGGGCGTTTACGTGTTTCGTTTTAGTTACGGGCGTTTACGTGTTTCGTTTTAGTTACGGGCGTTTACGTGTTTCGTTTTAGTTACGGGCGTTTACGTGTTTCGTTTTAGTTAGGGGCGTTTATGTCTTTCGTCTTAATTAAGGGCGTTTACGAGTTTCGTTTTAATTAAGGGCGTTTACGTATTTCGTTTTAGTTACGGGCGTTCAAGTGTTTCGTTTTAGTTACGGGCGTTTACGTGTTTCGTTTAGTTACAGGCGTTTACGTGTTTCGTTTAGTTACAGGCGTTTACGTGTTTCGTTTAGTTACAGGCGTTTACGTGTTTCGTTTTAGTTACGGGCGTTTACGTGTTTCGTTTAGTTACAGGCGTTTACGTGTTTCGTTTAGTTACAGGCGTTTACGTGTTTCGTTTTAGTTACGGGCGTTTACGTGTTTCGTTTAGTTACAGGCGTTTACGGGTATCGTTTAATTACAGCGTTTACGTGTTTCGTTTAATTACAAGCGTTTACGTGTTTCGTTTAATTACAGCGTTTACGTGTTTCGTTTAATTACAAGCGTTTACGTGTTTCGTTTAATTACAAGCGTTTACGTGTTTCGTTTTAGTTACAGGCGTTTACGTGTTTCGTTTAATTACAGGCGTTTACGTGTTTCGTTTGAATTACAGGCGTTTACGTGTTTCGTTTTAATTACAGGCGTTTACGTGTTTCGTTTAATTACAGGCGTTTACGTGTTTCGTTTAATTACAGGCGTTTACGTGTTTCGTTTAGTTACAGGCGTTTACGTGTTTCGTTTTAGTTACGGGCGTTTACGTGTTTCGTTTATTTAAAGGCGTTTAAGTGTTTCGTTTAGTTACAGGCGTTTACGTGTTTCGTTTTAGTTACGGGCGTTTACGTGTTTCGTTTAGTTACAGGCGTTTACGTGTTTCGTTTAGTTACAGGCGTTTACGTGTTTCGTTTTAGTTACGGGCGTTTACGTGTTTCGTTTTAGTTACAGGCGTTTACGTGTTTCGTTTAGTTACAGGCGTTTACGTGTTTCGTTTAGTTACAGGCGTTTACGTGTTTCGTTTAGTTACAGGCGTTTACGTGTTTCGTTTTAGTTACGGGCTCAGACTCAGGCACGGGCACTGGTTCAGGCTCAGACTCAGGCACGGGCACTGGTTCAGGCTCAGGCCCTGGCACGGGCACTGGTTCAGGCTCAGACTCAGGCACGGGCACTGGTTCAGGCTCAGGCACGGGCACTGGTTCAGGCTCAGGCTCTGGCACGGGCACTGGTTCAGGCTCAGGCTCTGGCACGGGCACTGGTTCAGGCTCAGGCTCTGGCACGGGCACTGGTTCAGGCTCAGGCTCTGGCACAGGCACTGGTTCAGGCTCAGGCTCTGGCACGGGCACTGGTTCAGGCTCAGGCTCTGGCACGGGCACTGGTTCAGGCTCAGGCTCTGGCACGGGCACTGGTTCAGGCTCAGGCTCTGGCACGGGCACTGGTTCAGGCTCAGGCTCTGGCACGGGCACTGGTTCAGGCTCAGGCTCTGGCACGGGCACTGGTTCAGGCTCAGGCTCTGGCACGGGCACTGGTTCAGGCTCAGGCTCTGGCACGGGCACTGGTTCAGGCTCAGGCTCTCGCACAGGCACTGGTTCAGGCTCAGGCTCTGGCACGGGCACTGGTTCAGGCTCAGGCTCTGGCACAGGCACTGGTTCAGGCTCAGGCTCTGGCACGGGCACTGGTTCAGGCTCAGGCTCTCGCACGGGCACTGGTTCAGGCTCAGGCTCTCGCACGGGCACTGGTTCAGGCTCAGGCTCTGGCACGGGCACTGGTTCAGGCTCAGGCTCTGGCACGGGCACTGGTTCAGGCTCAGGCTCTAGCACAGGCACTGGTTCAGGCTCAGGCCCTGGCACGGGCACTGGTTCAGGCTCAGGCTTTGGCACGGGCACTGGTTCAGGCTCAGGCTTTGGCACGGGCACTGGTTCAGGCTCAGGCCCTGGCACGGGCACTGGTTCAGGCTCAGGCTCTGGCACGGGCACTGGTTCAGGCTCAGGCTTTGGCACGGGCACTGGTTCAGGCTCAGGCTCTGGCACAGGCACTGGTTCAGGCTCTGGCACGGGCACTGGTTCAGGCTCAGGCTCTGGCACGGGCACTGGTTCAGGCTCAGGCTCTGGCACGGGCACAGGTTCAGGCTCTGGCACTGGCACTGGTTCAGGCTCAGGCTCTGGCACGGGCACTGGTTCAGGCTCTGGCACGGGCACTGGTTCAGGCTCAGGCTCTGGCACGGGCACTGGTTCAGGCTCTGGCACAGGCACTGGTTCAGGCTCTGGCACGGGCACTGCTTCAGGCTCAAGCTCAGCCACAGGCACGGGCACAGGCTCAGGCTCAGGCACTGGCACTGGTTCAGGCTCAGGCTCTTGCACGGGCACTGGTTCAGGCTCAGGCTCTGGCACGGGCACTGGTTCAGGCTCAGGCTCTGGCACGGGCACTGGTTCAGGCTCTGGCACGGGCACTGGTTCAGGCTCTGGCACGGGCACTGGTTCAGGCTCTGGCACGGGCACTGGTTCAGGATCTGGGTCTTGCACAGGCACTGGCTCTGGCTCAGGCTCTGGCACGGGCACTGGCTCAGGCTCTGGCACGGGCACTGGTTCAGGCTCTGGCACGGGCACTGGTTCAGGCTCAGGCTCTGGCACGGGCACTGGTTCAGGCTCAGGCTCTGGCAGGCACTGGCTCAGGCTCTGGCACGGGCACTGGTTCAGGCTCTGGCACGGGCACTGGTTCAGGCTCTGGCACGGGCACTGGTTCAGGCTCTGGCACTGGCACTGGTTCAGGCTCAGGCTCTGGCACGGGCACTGGTTCAGGCTCAGGCTCTGGCACGGGCACTGGCTCAGGCTCTGGCACGGGCACTGGTTCAGGCTCAGGCTCTGGCACGGGCACTGGTTCAGGCTCAGGCTCTGGCACAGGCACTGGTTCAGGCTCAGGCTCTGGCACAGGCACTGGTTCAGGCTCAGGCTCTGGCACGGGCACTGGTTCAGGCTCAGGCTCTGGCACGGGCACTGGTTCAGGCTCAGGCTCTGGCACGGGCACTGGTTCAGGCTCAGGCTCTGGCACAGGCACTGGTTCAGGCTCAGGCTCTGGCACAGGCACTGGTTCAGGCTCAGGCTCTGGCACGGGCACTGGTTCAGGCTCAGGCTCTGGCACGGGCACTGGTTCAGGCTCAGGCTCTGGCACGGGCACTGGTTCAGGCTCAGGCTCAGGCTCTGGCACTGGTTCAGGCTCAGGCTCTGGCACGGGCACTGGTTCAGGCTCAGGCTCTGGCACGGGCACTGGTTCAGGCTCAGGCTCTGGCACAGGCACTGGTTCAGGCTCAGGCTCTGGCACGGGCACTGGTTCAGGCTCAGGCTCTGGCACTGGTTCAGGCTCAGGCTCTTGCACGGGCACTGGTTCAGGCTCAGGCCCTGGCACGGGCACTGGTTCAGGCTCAGGCTCTGGCACGGGCACTGGTTCAGGCTCAGGCTCTGGCACGGGCACTGGTTCAGGCTCAGGCTCTGGCACGGGCACTGGTTCAGGCTCAGGCTCAGGCTCTGGCACGGGCACTGGTTCAGGCTCAGGCTCAGGCTCTGGCACTGGTTCAGGCTCAGGCTCTGGCACGGGCACTGGTTCAGGCTCAGGCTCAGGCTCTGGCACTGGTTCAGGCTCAGGCTCAGGCTCTGGCACGGGCACTGGTTCAGGCTCAGGCTCTGGCACGGGCACTGGTTCAGGCTCAGGCTCTGGCACGGGCACCGGTTCAGGCTCAGGCTCTGGCACGGGCACTGGTTCAGGCTCAGGCTCTGGCACGGGCACTGGTTCAGGCTCAGGCTCTGGCACGGGCACTGGTTCAGGCTCAGGCTCTGGCACGGGCACTGGTTCAGGCTCAGGCTCTGGCACGGGCACTGGTTCAGGCTCAGGCTCTGGCACGGGCACTGGTTCAGGCTCAGGCTCTGGCACGGGCACTGGTTCAGGCTCAGGCTCTGGCACTGGCACTGGTTCAGGCTCAGGCTCTGGCACGGGTATCTAATTCGGGAAGTCTCGGGGACGATGCCGAGGTGGAGGAGGCCTCTTCCGTGAAGGTGTCGCCAGCCTGCACCTCTGCTAGGCTATAGCCGGCAGCCTCCTCCTCTTCGGGCCCCGCGCTAGAGACATCCTCGTCCGCCTCAAGGTTTCGATTGAAAACTCGAGACGCCGAAAACGTTAGCCGGAATATTAAATCGATGAACTAAGTGGTGAAAGCGGCTGTTGCAGTGTTTGTAAGTTTTGAGATGGACGTGAAAGATGGAGTGAATAGAAGGAACCCTGTCGCCATCGGCCCCTCTTTTCACTGTTTCCTTAAAATGGTGAACTTCCACGCAGCAATTACGCCATCTTATGCTTCCCTTCTGTGGAGGAGGAGGAGGAGGAGGAGGAAAAAAACATATTCCCGAGGGTGTGTTAGGGGGAGAGGGATAACCAAATAGAGTGAGGATGAGGGCGAACTAAGGTGTAAGAGGACAACATAAGCGCTTGGGGAGTGATGGGAAAGGAAGTGCGTAAGGTAATATAGTTAGAAAAATGCATTCAAGTTTTTGGGGTTGACACAGAACATAAGAACATAAGAACGTAAGGAGTCTGCAAGAGGCCGGTTGGCCTATACAAGGCAGCTCCTGTAATCTTAACCCCACCTTACCTCACTATCCATGACTTTATCCAACCTCTTCTTGAATATATCAATGGTACTGGCACCCACAACGTGGCTGCCAAGCCTATTCATCAACCACTCTATTTGTAAACCAATCTTGCCTATGTCTTTGTTGAATCTGAATTTATCTAACTTGTCCAAACGTGGTTCTTTTACAACCAAAACCCTATTGACATCCCCATTATTATTTCAGTCTGTCTTCATAAGGCAAGTTTCTCACCCCTTGAATTGATGGGTGGGGGAAGTGGTACATGAGGGAAAGCAAGGGGAAGGAATGGGGGTTGGAAGGAAAGGATGAGGTAAGAGGGAGGTAAAAAGAGGGAGAAAAGGTCGGGGAAGAGGAGGCTAAGGTTAGTGGAAGGTGTGGGTACGTAATAAGGGGGAGGCATGGGGGGTATGAAGGAAGGAAGGAGAAGGGGGGATAAAGGTAAGGGAATAGGTAGGAAAGTGGGAAGAAGGAAGGGAAGGGAAGGGAAGGGAAGGGAAGGGAAGGTAATTTGTGTTTAAGGTGGTGGGTGCGGGTAGGTAAGGGGAAGGAATGAGGGGTAAGAAGGAAGGGGGAGAAGAAAAGGGGGATTGTGGTGAGGGAGAGTGATGAAGGAGGGCGCTGTGGGGGAGACACTAGAGAGTACTGGGGATGATGGCGGGCAGGAAGGGCGGGCAGGGAGGAGTGGCCAGTTAAGATATAAGGAAAGTATACAGTGAAAATAGGAGAAAGAGGAAAGAATACACAAAGAAGAATTAGATCCAGGGACGGTGTTAGGTAAGAGAGGCAGGAAGTGATGGGAACTAAAGCTGCTTAAACCCTTAATAGGCCAGGAAAAGGAAAAAAAGACGAGCTTTGGGAGAAAAAGAAAAAAGAAAAGTGATTGTTAATTACTGGATGTGATAGCAGGAAAAAAAAAGGTAATGAAGGGAAATAAAGGTAAAGTAAAAAAAATATTAAGAGAAAGGTTTAAAAAAGGAAAGAAGCAGATTATATGAAGAAAAGACGAGAGAAATATATATAAAGGATAATGAAGGATAAAAAAAAAAAAGAATAAAGGCGAAGGAAATAATCTTTAAAATTTTTAGAAAGGGGAAATTGCAAAAAAATATTATGTGATGACGAAAGAAAACAAAGAAAATAATTAGAGATCAAGAAAATAGCAGGTGAGAAGGTTGGGCAGAGGTGCAGACGGATACTGAAGAAATAAAAGATAAGAACGTGAACCCAGCAAGACCAACGGCGAGGCGAAAAGAAAGATACATACTTATTAATAAGAAACACTAGAAACGTAACTGGGAGTCTGAAAATGAAGACTAACAGGAGAGTGCGATAAAAGCAAAATAATGTGGGAGATGGGAGGAAAGGAGAGAATAATGAGCTGAAGTGAATGTGGAAGAAAGGAGGAAGACGAAGAGGAAGGGAGAGCGGGTGTGAATAGGATCAATGAAGAACAGAGAAAGAGGAGGATAGGAAAGTGGGTGTGAATGAAGAAGAAAGAGGAAGAGGGAGGTAGAGTGGATGTGAATGGGTAAAGAAAACAAAAAGGTGAGAGAAAATGGGTAAGGAAGCAAAATAAGAATGGACGAGGAGGAAGGGAGAGCGGGTGTGAATAGGATCAATGAAGAACAGAGAAATAAGAGGATGGGAATGGGAGTGTGACTGAAGAAGAAAGAGGAAGAGGGAGGTAGAGTGGATGTGAATGTAGAAGAAAGAAAACAAAAAAGGAGAGAAAATGAGTGAGAAAGTAAAATAAGGAGGAAAAGGAGGAGAGAGTGGAGAAGCACGTGGAAGAAGGAGAGGATGAGAACTGGCGATGAAATGTGCGTGTGGAAGAAAGAAAGAAAACGACAAAAAGAGTAAGGGGAAATAAATGAAAAAAAAAGAAGAGAGAATGACGAAGTGAACGAGAAATGGGAAGGAGGAGGAAGGGAAGAAGTGATGAAAAGGGAGGAGGAGATGGAAATAAACTGAATTTGTCCTTATTAAAGAGGTAGAGGGATGAAAACTGGATATAATGTGGAAGACGAAATAGTTAACAAAGAGAAAGAAAAGAGCATTGAATATAATAAGATGAAGAATGAGGAAGAAGAAAAGAGAGAGAATGACTGAGAATGCTGAAAGAAAATGAAGGAAGAGGAAATGCTGAACGTGGAAGTGAGAAGAAAGAGGAAGAGGGAAGGCGAGAGTGGAGGTGAACGAGAGATGAATGGGCGGCTTGATGGGAGGAGTGTGGAAGGCAGGACCATAGTGGAGGTGGTGGAGATTAAAGGTGGAGGAGAGGGAGAGAGAAGAAGAGGAAAAGTGGAGGTGAGGGAGAGGAGGGATGAGGTAAGGTGGAGTAAAGGGAGAGGGAAAAACAGGAAAGATAGATGAAAGGGAGGAACAGGAAAGGTGGAGGAGATGGACGGGGAGGAGCAGGAGAGCTAGGGACATAGGTGGAGGAAAATATATACACATAAAGGAATATGTAAATGAATATAAACAGCTTGAACTTGGATATGAACACCATAAGTTTTTTTTAACAATCTATTATATGATTTAGTTGTAAACAGTAGGAGGGAATAGAAGGATGGCAAATAACGATGGGTTGAGGTGGGTGGAGCATAGGTGGAGGAAATCAGACAAATAAATAAACGTGCAAGTAAATAAAAATAACTGGAATATCAACAGTCGAAGAGCTTTTTATCGATCTTTGAAATGGTTTAGCTGGAAAGTGTAAGAGGGGTAGGAAGATGAAGAACTATGATAAATAAATACAAAGAAAATATAAACACAGCAGACAAAAAAAAAAAAAAAATATATATATATATATATATATATATATATATATATATATATATATATATATATATATATATATATATATATATATATATATATATATATATATATATATATATATATATATATATATATATATATATATATATATATATATATATATATATATATATATATATATATATATATATATATATATATATATATATATATATATATATATATATATATATATATATATATATATATATATATATATATATATATATATATATATATATATATATATATATATATATATATATATATATATATATATATATATATATAAATTGCTGATTTTATTAGCGTGTTGGAGAAAAAGGTGGAGGCGCACTAAATAAAGGTGGTAATGCGATAGAAGCGATTTTTTTTGAAAAGCCGAAAAAGTTTATTAGCAACGATAAAAGTGGCCAACAATGTGTTCAGCAACGCAAGGCAATTAGTGTAAAAAGTTGAAGAAGAATTGTATAAAGAGTGTAAGAAGCGAATGCAAAGGGTAAGGAAGGAAAAAGTGCCACGAATATTTTCACAACAATAAGACAGAATGATGTCCTTAGTAGTGACTTTTATTACAAAGAAAAGAAATAGAAGAGACACAATTATTAAAAGATTACAATTGGTTTAAGAAAGGATAGAGTTGAGTTGTAAAATGTGTACAGGCGGTGACTGCAGAGAGTAAGGAAGGAAAAAAAGTGCCAGGAATATATTCACAGCTAATTAGAACGAATGATGTGTTCAGTGACGGGTTTTAATTACCAAGGAGAGGAAATGGTATAGGCAAATTTGTTACAAGGTTGCAATAAGAGTAAAAATATACGTGTGAGTTGCAAAGGTGTCCAGGAGGGGACTGCAAAGAGCAGGGAAGGGAAAAAGTGTCAGGAATATATCATCAACGAAATCGAGCGATTAAAGTTTTCAGTAACGGATTTTAATTACGAAGAGAAGAAATGGTTGCGCCAAGTTGATTGTAAGGTGAAAAAGTTATTGCAAGGCGTGTGGACGGCAAGTTAGTGTTATCAATATACTAAAATGGAGCGGATGAACGGGAACATCTTTTCTTATGAAACACATTTAAATTATTACTAGAAAGTGAAGGTGGAGGCAAAATGAGTAAAAGGTGATCAGTTTGTGAGTTGAAAGAATTGAAAAAAATGTTAAGAAAAAAATCATAAATTAGATCAAATATGGTTTTTAACTGATGCGTTTTGATTAGTTACAGAACAAAAGTGAGGCACACTGATTAAAAGGTGAATACGTGAGTGGAAAGCACACAGAGAGCAGGGCAGTGTTAAAATGTATATTGGCTACGGATAGCGGTGAATAATGGTTCCAGTAACGCGTTTCATCACGTGCTGAAAATAACGAGTTAGAGGCAAAGTGAATGCATCAACTAAGACAATAACCACAGTAAGAGTGAATAAAATTTGTCAGCTCAAAAAAAAAAAAAAAATATGAAAGAAAAAGTTGAGGGAAATAAGTGAGGTGAAGGAAAAAGAGAGATAATATGAATGAAAAATATTTATAAGTAAAAGAAATGATAAGAAAGGAAAGTATATCAGTAAAATAGATGTAACAGTATTTAATAAGTGCTACATTTAAATATATTGGATATATAAAAGAAAAATACATAAAGGAGTGAGAGAAGAGGATGTGGAATGGAAGAGGAGTGTTAGAAATCCACACACAAAACAATGAACAGGAGCGAACAACGAACGACATATTCAAGAAAGACTCATCAACAATTGCCGGCGGCCAACCCGCTAACCCTGCCGCCATTAACCTTCGTCCATTAGTAATTAAGGCAGAAAGAATTTCACTTATTTCAGTGTTAATATTTTTCTTCGTGCTCTTCGTCCTGTCCATTACGAACGAGAACTTCACCGCCAGAAACGCTACAGAAAATTTTCCACTCAGTTCCCATTCCGCATAATACACTTAAGATTTTCTTTTAAATCTTTTTTCTTCTTAAACTGAGCCACGCATATTTTTTTTACCTCGGCACGAAAAATAAATCAAAGTTACATAAAGAATTCTACTCAGTTCTTATTCCGCATTATACACGACGTTTTATTCTATTTATTTTTTTCTACTTATACTGAGCAACGATTCTTTTTTGTTTTACCCCCGAATAAAAAATCAGGCCCAGCCATACAGCAATACAACTTTTTATCTTCAATCTTGTCATGCATTTTTATTCTCTCTATAATCCCATCAATCATTTCTTCATCTTTTCTTTCGTTCACCTTCATTCACATTATCATTTCATCCTTCAAATTGTTCCCCTGAAAGCTCAACTATTGCACACACACACACACACACACACACACACACACACACACACACACACACACACACACACACACACACACACATTATACCTCCAATATCAACAAACACATCCCATGATAAGAATAATCACATTTTCATCACTACATATTTTTCCAATACGCAAAATTTTCGATAATGTTCTCAAGACTCAAAAAAATGGTCAGCCTTACATGAGCAACACAACACACTTCCTTAATGTACAACACAAGAAAGAAAATCAAACTAATACGATTTTATCACAATATCACGAAACACACAGCATTCTTTCCTTGGACACATTATCTTCTAAAAAAGCAACACTTCCTTCTTCGGAGAGGCTCTTAGTTTTTTTTTTTCCTTTGGGATTCCACTCAACACCAAAATAAAAAAGAACATGTTATTCTTCCTGAAACGTACAGCAAATAAGGATCAATGCCCTTTTTCCTTTTACTTTTCGGTCACAGTTGAGAAGTAATGAAAAAGCCCCAAAATGACATTCCACACGACCAGCAAAACAGTCCATTCCAACCAACACTCGCTCATTCCACATGCATCCTCCTCCTCCTCCTCCTCCTCCTCCTTTCCCTCTTGCTTCTCCTAATCACACAAAACACAGACACCCCTAAAAAAAGACCTAATCCCCGCGCATCGCATTTTATGATGTAATACTACATGAGTAAAAAAATAAATAGTAGATAAAATAAAAGGAAAAACAGCCGAAGAAGGATATAAAAAAAAAACAGGACACGCAATCCCCTAAGATCCCATTTTCCACTGACGAAGGATGCGAGGAAGCGGGAAAATATAAAAACAACCCAAAAAGAACACGGACCCAAAAAACACGTGACGAGAAAAAAAGAACACAACAGGTACCAACGGGGTCCTAAAAAATTCTAATGTTCTTCCAGTTCTCAATCTGTGCCGAAACGAAGACAGAACATTATGGTGGGAAGGGTGTGTCGGGCAGGGCCGGGGCAACACGGGGACGGGAGGCGCGGCAGGGTGCTCTGACCTCTCCTGACCCCGCACGGAAGGCCCGGAGTGGCTGGCCTCGATCCTGTCCTCATCGCCCGCCCCGCACACACCAAATTAGGTCTTGGCTCCGGCAGCGACCTCCACGATTTGCATTCTCTCTCTCTCTCTCTCTCTCTCTCTCTCTCTCTCTCTCTCTCTCTCTCTCTCTCTCTCTCTCTCTCTCTCTCTCTCTCTCTCTCTCTCTCTCTCTCTCTCTCTCTCTCTCTCTCTCTCTCTCTCTCTCTCTCTCTCTCTCTCTCTCTCTCTCTCTCTCTCTCTCTCTCTTCTTTTTCCTTCTTTTCCTTTTCTTTGCTCTCCTCCTCCTCCTCCTCCTCCTCTTTCTGCACCTCAAAAAGTAATATTGTAAATTGAATTATCTTTCCCTCATTTTTCTTATGTAAAGTATGTGACCCTGTGTGTGTGTGTGTGTGTGTGTGTGTGTGTGTGTGTGTGTGTGTGTGTGTGTGTGTGTGTGTGTGTTTTCATAGCTTCAAGGCCGGTGAAAAGACAAAGGCGAAACAAAGGTGGCTTATTTTTCCTCCTCTTCCTCCTCCTCCTACTCCTCCTCCTGCTCCTCTTCTTCCTCCCTCTCGTCTTTCTTATTTCCTCCTCATCTTCTCCTTATCTCTCTACTTTCCTCCGGGCAAATCCTACTTATTGCCTTCCCTATGTTCCTCCTGCTCCTCCTCTTCCTCCTCTTCCTCGTTTACTCCTATTCCTTCTTTTCTTATTTCCTTCCACGTCTGTCTTTTCTTTCTGTATTGTAGCTCCTCATTTTCCTCTATTGTCTTCTTTCTATTGTCTTCCTTTTCTTATTACCTTCTTTTAAATTATCCCTTTCTTTTCCTTCTCTTCCATCTTCTTCTTCTTCTTCTTCTTCTTCTTCATCTTTTCTTCTTCTTTCTCTTCTCCTTGTCATGGTCAATTTCTCCCCTCCCCTTCACCTCATCGTCCCTCCTTTCTTCCTCACGCCCACCTTCATTTACATCCTCATTCCATCCTTCCAATTGTCCCCGTAAGACTCTCCCCAGCCCCCCCCCCCCTCTCTCTCTCTCTCTCTCTCTCCCCATCCCGCCAGATGTCGCCCCCTGCCTTACGGGCCGCAGCGTTATGGGACAATTGCCCGCCTAATGAGGACGTTTGGCGCACACTTACACTGCCCACACACACACACACACACACACACACTGCCCAGAGCTTCAATCAATCCTAACTTCTGCGACTTTGTTCAAGAGGAGCACCGGGGACAGCATGGTCCAAGCGAGGGTTGTGTATCAAGGCAGCCACTTTTAATAAACTATGCCCGGGCCACTAACAGACTGGAGTCACCCAAAAAGGGTCACCCAAAAAGAATAACATCTGTATGGATGTGGTGATTGCCGTGGGAAATTTTCTAAAGGCGTAAGATTTTTCTTTTTTGGGGGGGGTGGGCTGAGTTGGAAATGTGACAAAGTAAACCTCTGCATAAGAAAAAAAAGTAGTAAGAAATAAGAACAAAAATATGAACAAGAACAACAATTTAAGAAATCAGTCAGCAACAGTATGAAACAACACGAAAAAAAAAAATCCCACTTACACAACCGCCAATGAATGTGTCGATGTGCAGAGAAGGTTTATGTGTGGCAAACAGGGTGAAGGCGAACACGCACACACACACACACACACACACACACACACACACACACACACACACACACACACACACACTATTCACCGCTCTCGCCGCTTCTACTGTCACACTTGTAATGCCATGACTGTATTTCACTGTTCAGTGAGAGCTTCCCTCCCCCCCCCCCCCCCCCCTCACCTTGTCCCCTTCTCCCTGACCCTTAACACACCTCCCATGCCCTTCCCCTGTCCCCTTTTCCCTTCCTCAATCCTCCCCGTGCCAAACCTCCCTCTCTACCTCTGTCACCTCTTCCCCTCCCCTCCCCTATCACCACACATCCCCTTTCTCTCTCCTATTTCTTTCCCCTTCCCTCCTACCACATATCCCCCTCTCCCTTTGTCACTTCTTTCCCCTTCCCCATTACTTCGCTCCCTTCCTCCCTTACTCCCCCCCATGACCCTACTCTCTCCCTCCCTCCCTTTCTCTCCCTCACGCCTCTCACTGTCTCTCCTCTCCTTCCCTTTCCCTTCCTTCCTACTACATCTCCCTCTCTCCCCTAAACTTTGCTCCATG